>NW_012130076.1:4080956-4128607 GCF_000143395.1 Atta cephalotes
ATCTCTCTCCTCTCTCCTCCCCTCCCCCCCCCTCTCTCTTTCTTTCTTTCTCGCTCTCTTTGACTTTCCTTCGACTCATGTTGTCGCCGAGAAACCCAAAGCGAAATCAATTTAGCTGCGGCGAAAACGCACTTATCCGCGATACTTTTAATTAACGAGTAATTCACTGGTGGCAGGATCAGAGAATTCTAATTGGCACGAGACTGGAACATGAGATGGGTGGACAAGCCCGTTCGATGTACTCGACACTACTCGGGAATAAACTCGTCCCATACAATAGATCTCGCAAGCAAAAGAGACATTTCCTATATCCGTCGATGAAAGATAAGGCTATGAATCAGCTTAATTATTATTAAGGATTAATTATAGCTGTTCCGCTAATTATCGATAAAGCTTTACCGGCAATCTGAAGCAGAACGTTACGGATAATCGTTAAAAAACTTCTTTCGATATAAAATCGTAAAACGAAACATTATGGGATTAAGATTCAGTCTAATCTGATCCCTCGACAATTTTAGCTACTTTCATTGTTTTGCTTTAACAAACACAATTAATGTGTAACTGCTTGAAATAATAGTTTCGCGCGTTGTACATCTTATTTTATTTTAACTTCCACACAACATTCGAATTTGTCGTTTTATTACCGACATTCGTCGTCTCACTGACATTTTCAATTGTTCGAGATACACAAGTGCGCGAGCGTCGGATGGAGTTTCGTCTTAATATCAGAGATGAATTTCGCTATTACAATGACATTGTGAATTAGATAGATTACAATTTCAAATTCGTTGTGCATCTCCGTGTGCATTTAGTGTAATTAGATCTGAAGCGCATTTCTCTAAGACTCTATTTAAAATAATTATGCGTGCGAAGAAAAAGTAAGTCACGAAGATATCGAGTTCTCGCAACGTCCTGTCTCTTCCTGAACGAGACGAGAAATCGTGTCTCTCGGGTATGTCATGATATTATATCGTATAGAGATGCTGCCTGCACCTCTTTGATTTTTCTTGAGAAGACGAAACCTCTTCTGGTAATCCTCTGGTGTCCGCGGCGAAATTGCACCAGAGTTGCACCGTTCATCTATCTGTCCGGTTGTCTAGACGTAGTAGGGATCCTCAGCCGCGAAAGACGGCACGTGTAGCACGTGTCACGTCTGACATGGACTATCAGTCACGGGCGAGAGACACGTTTCTAGGAAGCCGCGCGCCACACCTCGCACCACCCTCGTCGTCCACCACTGTCTGCATGGAATCCCTCCGGTGCGCATCCCTCGATGCCGCCATATGCACGCGATGCAACCCGATGGAGAATTGCATCGCGCGGATCGTTGAATACCGAACGCGAATCTCCCTCGAGACACCTGAATACTGAAATACCACGCGAAATATTGTTTTGAAATTTTGTTCGATTGCACACGTGTGTCTAGAATAGGCACGCGCGTACTAATTCTTTCCATTACTAGCACATAGAACGGAATTTCCCTGAAAGCCGTCTGCATACCGTTTTCGTTTAGTGTTTAATAGAACGTAAAAATTTCTTATTGAAATCGATTAAATCCTTTCACAATGATAAATTAGTGATAAAATAAATGTAGAGGGATACCAAAATATAATTACTTAGCTCCAAATATAATTACTTAGCTCTTGAATTCTTTATTCAACTTGATGTCTTATCTAATTGGGATATACAGCATTTTTAATGGATCGATTTATGTCCTGCAAAGCATACAAAGTGTAAATTGAATTCTGTGCATAAAATGCGATAAATGCATTATATGAAACATGTACCTTATATTATAACACTTGTACATTTTATTATACGAGTCGACGCCAGAAATTGATAATAAAATTGTAATTCTCTAATTTTTTTCATTTTTTATATGAAATCATGCAATATATGGATTGCGTCATTGTCTATATTTTAATTCTGGAATAAGATTTGCAAATCTATAAAAATAATACATATGAAAAATTAGTTCGGTCCGTTTCTCTAAAGATTGCTCCAGCTGTTGTGAATGATTCATAGTGACAGCTGATTTTGGTTTCAGAGAGGTTAAACATTTGCTAATAATATTCAGTTTACATCGCTTTGAGTTTCATACAAAAACCTTGATTTTTACTGTGTTTGAAATGTCGAATTTTGTGTTAACCAAGCAGCATTTGTGGGAGGTTTTGATTTTCTGCTTTAATTGGAAGAAAAGTGCGGCTGAAGCCCATCGAATGCTTGTCGAAGTTTATGGTAACACTGTTCCAACTGATAAATCATGTAGGGAATGATTTCGACGTTTCAAGGATGCAGATTTCAGCGTTGAAGATAAGCCTCGCTCTGGACAGTCAAAAAAATTCGAAGACAAAGAATTAGAGGCATTACTTGAAGAAAATCAGAGTCAAACGCAAGAGGAGCTTGCAGAATCATTGGGGATAACTCAACAAGCCGTTTCTGTACGATTGAGAGCCATGAAAATGATTCAAAAACAAAGAAATTGGGTGCCTTATGAACTGAAACCGAGAGACGTTGAAAAGCGATTTTTCATTTGCGAACAGCTGATTCAAAGACAACAGAGAAAAGGTTTTTTTGCATCGGATTGTGATTGGAGATGAGAAGTGGATATTCTACGACAACCCCAAGAAGAAAAAATACTACGCTAAGCCCGATTAATCGTTGCCATCGACCTCAACATCAACACCACGGCCGAACATTCATGTTCGAAGATCATGCTCTATCTGGTGGGACCAAAAGGGTCTTCTTTACTATGAGCTGCTGAAACCTGGCGATTCCATTACGGGCGATTAGTATCAGTTACAATTGATTCGTTTGAGCTGTTTGCAAAAAAAAACGGCCAGAATACGAGCAAAGACATGATAAAGTTATTCTTCTTCATGACAACGCTCGGCCTCATGTCGCTAAAGTCGTAAAAAAATATTTGGAAATGGGATGTTTTACCGCTCCACTGTATTCTCCGACATTGCTCCTTCTGATTATTGGTTGTTCCGAAGGATGCAGCAAGTCACCGGTTCACTTCTTTCGCAGAAATCGAAAATTGGCTCCAAAATTGGATCGCCTCCAAAGACGAGTCATTTTTTCGAGATGGAATTCGAAAATTGCCTGAGAGATGAGAAAAAGTAGTAGACAGCGATGGACAATACTTTAATTGATTTGTTTATTCATTTTGTTTTGAAATAAATGCACAAAAAAAATGGACTGAACTAATTTGTACTCCCAATAAAACAGATCACTAATTAATAATCAGTAACATTATAATATAGAACTAATTATACTTTTTTTATTAGTTCAATTTTTTGAATATTTATCTTTTAGCGATAAACCGCGTAAGAAAATATTCCCCTGGTATAATTGCCCTGTTGTCAGATAAAACTGGATTAACCTATATATATTAGTTATTCTCCATGATACATTGTGTACCACACGTTTTCGCCAGTTTCAAACACGTAATTTATTTTTGCACACCGTAGCCATCTAAAGTTGCAAAATTATAACAGGGTGACAGGTGTCATATATTTCCAACGTCCAAGGCTTGGTCTTTGCACTCATGAAACATCCGCGTCAGGCCATCGCCTACTTCATTAAAAGTTTGGTAATTAGCATTTTTATTCAGTTTTCAAACTTTACAAGCGCTGAGTCCGCGTCTCTCTCGATATACGCTCGTGCATAAGAAAACGCGGATGCGCCGCACTGTTGCAGCTTAAATTTATACGCGAATAAATTTCGCACAACCCATGACAAGGATGTATATCTCCGGTCAGTTATATAGCCGCAAACAAATTTGCATTTCTAACTGATAGTCATTGTTTTCTAACAACAAACAATCTCTAAGAACGACCGAAACTCTATCTTTTATCACGAACGACTTTTATCGTAGCGAACTAAGGTCTCGTTGATTTCTGATCTCGATGCGCTTCTTCGAACAGAAACGGTTCAAGTGATCGGTGCACGTTAAAGATGAAACACACACACACACATACACACACACACACACACATCGTTTACACGTCGACGGAATACGGCCACGATTTCGTGAAAGATCCATGAACCGTTGAATTTTCCTCAGAAACGATGATTACAAGAGATATGAGCTGCCCTGTTCTTCAGTTCGAATACCATGACAGCGTCAATCAAACGAAAAGGGGAAACTGGAACTTTGGCTGTGTGAAATAAAACTCAATCGTGTCTCGTTTGTTCGATACCTCTCTTGTCCAACTATTTATGATAGAACGTACGTGTGCGAGACACGTTTCGTGGTAACATCTTTCTTTACGTATTTGGAGTTGAGATGTAAGATCAGAGCTCGATCTTCATTTCAAATAAATTTATTTAAAATATATATTTTTTAAATAAAGAAAAAATTTAAACGTTATTTAGTATTTATGATTTTAAATAACTTATTCTGATCTATTTCTTATTTATAATATTTTAAATACGTTTTTGGAACTTATTTTATATTTTTTATTTTAAACAAATTGTATCAGTTTTTTATCAATTTTGTATTTTAAATAATTTTCTGGAAGCTATTTTGTATTTTTTATTTTAAATAAATTGTATCAGTTATGTTACCGATCTGTCAGTAAAAGTGACGATTATTAGTTATATAAATTATAGTAATTTAATGAAGTATAATATGGGTACAAGATATACCCACATATGATTCATGATTAAATTTTCCACCTGTGGTTCGCGAAGAATTAATACTATTAAATATTAATTATAGATTATAGTTATAACAAAATTGAACCGTTATATTTATAAATGTATATTCATATGTTCATATGTTCAAATAAATAAAATCAATGAAAATATTTTGTATTTACTATTTGAAACGTTTATTTAAATTACAATGAGAGCAAAAAGTACACGGAATTTTTTTTGTATAAAAAAAGTCTTATTTGTAAAAAATAATATTAATTAGCAATTTTATACAATGAACATATTCTGTTCTAACATAAATAAACGAACTTTGCAAGTATTCTTGTTTCTAGAAGAAGCTAAAATTCTCGACTGTACGAACTTTTTGACCATCCAAACAATAGAATTTTTAATTACATTTATTTTTCAGATGATATATTTTCTATAATTAATACACATCTTTTTGGTATATATAATTTTAAGGAACATATAGTTTATTTTATTCTTTATGAATAAATTGTTAATTATCTAGTAAGAAATGAACGTCAATTAAACGTCGAATCGACGTCAAATTGATGTTGAAATCATCATATCGATATCGATTGGACATCAATTTGATGACTCATTTCTCGCTGAATAATATTTACTTTTTAAAAATAAGGTTTTTTTAAAAAATATTTTCTTAGTACGAATACTTTTGCACTCACTGTACATATTTCTTTATTTTATATTTTAAGTAAATTTTCGAAATCAGTTTCTTATTTAAAGTAAGAAATCGCCTTTGAAAACTTATTTAAAATAAAAGACAAGTTATTTTTGTATTTTAAATAAAAGTTATTCTATATTTTAAATAAATAAATGCATTTTTCTTATTTCTTATTTTATATTTTAAATAATTTCTTGTAACCTACTTCTTATTTAATATTTTAAATAAGTTCTTGAAACCTATTTTATATTTTTTATTTCAAATAAGTCGTTTCAGTTACTTTACCGACTTCTATGATTTTATATTTTAAATAAGTTTCTGAAACTTATTTTATATTTTTTATTTTAAATAAATCATATCAGTTAGGAGCCCTGTGTAAGTCACATTTCTACATCTCGGAAGAAGATCAAACATCCTTCTTTCCTAATACCACGTGATTTTATGCATTGAAAAAAGAGTCTAATTGTATTCATTAGAATTCTGATGGAAAATAGACAAACCAGAATTTTCTGATTAAATCTATTATAATTCTATTATAATTCTACTGTTAAATTCATAAATTTATTAAATTTATATCGAATTATATTGCATTATATTTGACTTAAATTTAATTTATTATTTACTAAATGCATAATGTTACTTTGAAACTAATCAGAAATGGATTAATTTACATTTTGACACACATGGAAGTTAAAAATGTTATTTAACTCAAGGGATTATTTGATTTCTATTTGTGTAGTTGAAATAATTCATAACCATAATTCTGATTGATATGATTAGAATTTTCTAATTCATTCATTTTCAACCAGAAATTTTTCTGGTGCGAATACTTTGGTTCCCATTTCTTCCTCTCTTGTAATGAGTGTACCACGCAATAAGGAACACGCGATGTATGGATTTCTTATCACGGTCGCGTGTCACCAGAGTACGTGTGCGACAAGACTCTCGTTACGACTCGTTATGACAGGCGGCCAATAGTTCGCGACCAAGCCTCAGACGCACGAAATGTTGCGATCAAAAATCCAATTCCGCGTTCCATAAAATATGGAATGCCACTAACTACGTAATTAACTTTCTATCTGCCGCTTGGAGCCGTAGTGCAATAATGAACGTTCCACAGAGTTGAATAGTTACATTGGAATGAATTATAAGACATTTAAGGTAACTGCACAGTTGGAAAGTGGACATGTACATTTGGGACACGAGAAAAAATCGCGGACTTTGATATAAAATACAACTACGCTTTTTTTGTTTCATACATAACTGAAAAAATGCAGATTAATCGTGCAATAACAAAAATACACATAGTCAATCGTTCTCTTGGAATACAATTTACCAGAATTCGATTTAATTATATTCTCGTATATATTACATATTGAGATATGAAAGAAGAAAAGGAAGCATTCGTCTCTAGTAGTAACTCTTGTTCCTCTTCGGGCGAGAATGATAGCATTTGCTACTCAGGGTAGTGAGAGCGATAAAAAAGGGACGGGACAGGAAAGATGTGAAAAGTCAGGAAAGTGGAACAGCAGCGGGAGAGCGAAAGAAGAAGAAGGGTACACGACGAAGGCGGATCTTATGGCACCCTAACCGCCAACATAATTTCTGGTAACCCGGCTTCCTGCGTCGAGGACAGAACGGTTTTCCACTGTTAATCTGGCTAATGACGGTCCCCGAGTGGTGGTGATCATTACTTTCGCAATACCCTTTCACGGGTACTCGTGAAATCGTCGAGCCGCTCGTTTATATCCATCAGGAATATATCTTCGTCATAAACGTGTCATCGTCGTCAGAACCTCCGAATGATTTTTCATGAATAATACGACGAAGAACTTTCAATTTCGCCAACAATCACCGAGACGATAAATATCTTTATTCCAACCAAGAAGAAAACGTCGTTTTATCTCTCCTGTGATCAATCGTTTCGACAATTATTACACTTTTAGTTTTCTTAAGAGAGAGAGAAACAGAGAGACGGCAGGATTATAATTTTACATTCACCGAGGAAATAAAAGTGTTCTTGTAGAAGGTAAAATTGCGATGCAGAATGTGCTAATATTTCTGTATTCTTTCAGAGAAATTTTCTACAGGAAGCGGAAGATGAAGCGTTGTAAGTGTTTTTATACCGAATGCAACAAAACGTATCAAAGCGGTTTTCACAACTTCTCGAACTACTTAGATTCGATTGCTTTCAAACTATATGCACACTTTAAAACTTTTCTATGTGATACGCGTATCACGAATTGGAGGAATCGTCAGCCATTTGCACATCGACGCCAACTTTCGGAAACTTTCGAACACGCGGAATCTTGGATAAACTAGTTTGGCGTGAAATTTTTTTCTTTATCCACTCGAACCATTCACACCTTTGAAGAGTTATCAAATTTCTTATTGTAACTTCTGACTGAACGCGCGGATTTATCCATCAATTGTGAAATTTATTGTACACTTTATATATTAGTAGAAAACTTAATGACTTTTTTTAAAAAGTTTGTGAATAAATTATTGCTAAGATTTCATTTAATTAATTTACAGTTTAGAAAAATTTCTTAAATATTTAAGACATTTGTATATAGGCGAATGATAAAGGTCTATATTAAAATTTCATGCTAAGTACTCGTAGTATCTTGAATGATTAATGAAGACAGAAAAAAAATAATTATTTAAAAATTATTTAAGTTTCCTCTGAAGGATATTTTTCTTTAAAAGTCATGAGCAAATGCATTATATATCATTTATAATGTTGATTATATCCAAGAATATTAAATATAATGGATAGAAATGACATTTATGTGTAGGTAATATGAATTCCGTTATCTAACGTCCGCTAGATATTTCTTTATTACTTCACGTAAATTTCCAGTAAAAGTGCTGATTAAATTGGCTCGTTGGCTATCGAAAGAGCTATAAAGATAAAGACGAACGTCTGGTAAGTAGTGCTCCTACAAAAGTTGGAAACCAGTGAAAACGGAAAAAACGTGGAACCGTTTATCTCCACTGGTGGGAAGGGATAGGACACGATGCAAGAAGATTGGACATCTCGGTAGAGTTAGAGGTATAATAATTTGTTGGAGTACCACGCGGGAATCCCGCGGAGCTCGAGAAAGTTTCAAGAATTATAAAAGAAAAATTCGCGAAGAATGTTTGCCAGAAGATATAATTGGTTTGTTTCGAATCCTATGGAGGATTTAATTTTTGATGTCATTTATTAATATAAGTGAAAGTAGCGTAAATACGTTTATATCATTTTCTGATTTCAGTATCATCTTTCTTGAAGGCGAAACTTCATTATTTAATTTATTTTTTATTAAAGATTCTTTTTTTCTATTATATCATTAAATTAGAGATGATATATTATATATTTGCAGATTTTTCTTATCTTGCCTGCTTGCGATCTTATGACTTTTCTTAAAACAGATATTTGATTACTTCAATGACAGTATTTTTTAAATCAAAATGGCAAGCTTGCCTTTCTATCAAATAGCAAATTTTATTTATTTGAAATACTAGTCTTACTTTTCGCCTTTCCATTATACTTTCAATCCTGATTTAAAAGCTATATCGCTCCTTTATATGCGTGTATACCGTTACGTGAATCTAATCGTTAAAAGGTTTCCACGGAAACGCATTTCAATCGAATGTTGACGATATGCCCGCGGCAATTTAAATCTCGAGCGTATCGAGATTCGGTCGAGCGGACACGTATATCTCGTAATTTCGCTTCTAGTGGCGCTTTTATCTACTGGCGATTTACGGTTTGTATTTTTTCTCGACATTCGTCAAATGTGCGAGACTCCTGCGCATATAGTAATATCGTATGCGAAATAATAACAGAAAAACGCAAAAAATCCATAACTTGTTAACATTTTTTGCACACATTACTTAAAGCGTAAAAATTTGTTATACAATTTTTGTTTATTGACTAAAATTACGATTATAATAGTAAGGAAAACGTAATTATCTCTTTCATTTACGAATTTCCTGTAATCCTAACTCCGTTTAGATTCTATGAAACTTTGTCGCGTTTAATTCCCTCGGATTACAATTTAATCAGCGTGAGTATCATGAAGGTAATACGATATAAACTTTATCTTAAATCCACGTAACAATATTTTAATGTGTTTACAAACGAATGGACGTATTATTTACATCTTAACTCCTTCAATATATCTTTTGCAGCAACCTGGATCTTTGAACTTTAACTTTAATTTTTTACACGGATTTTTTTCTTTTCAAATTTATCTTGAAAATAAGGTGATTGTGATACAATACAATATTTTTTATTATGCACTTCAGTAAAATTAATCAAACTTATTTTATACTTTATTAAGGAATGTTTTATTAAGGAATGAGAGATATTTATATTAAAATTCTTCAAAATACAATGTTATCCCATGACTGTCATATTTTCAGGGTAAACTCTAAGAAAAAAATTCTCTCTTCTAGCGAAATTCTTCGTGAAATTTTTTCTCTAAAAAGATAATCTGAAAAATGAAAATGTTTTGCATTACCTTTAATGATAAAAATTTTTACTTTTCAAGTTTTCGCCTTAGAGAAAAAGATACACTACTCAAATTTTTATATTGTTTCGAACTGTATAAAAATATGAAAAAAATTCTCGCATATTTATGAAAGTTTTAACAAGTTTTTATCCTAAAAGTCGAGTTTTATTTGAGAGACTTACTTTTTATTATAGATTTACATTTTTCTGCCAAAATTTATAATAAAAAAAGTAACTGTCCCTCAAAATTCCACATTGCCGGCGGAGATTGAATTTTGATTTTATCATCCATTTGTAATCCTTTATACGTATTTTTCTAAACAAAATAATATATTTCGATGAGCATAAATAAATGATTGTGACACTTATGATGACTCGTAGCATTATTTCTAGCATCACAGTAACGAGATAACAAATAAAACCCAATTAGTATAATCTATTTTCGCTGCAGCTTTTCTCGCTACAAGCGTTCGTTAATCCCTGATATTCAATCGAATATCAATCTCACCTCTCAACAATAATCGTTCGATAGTCCTTGTTAATGCTTCGTAAATGTTTATAGAGCATACTGCCAACGAGCATAATGCCAAGAGTGTCAATGACAAATCCGGATCAGACGAACACAAGGTTGCGTTAAGATCTCGAAAAATTTTTCAGGAAAGATGAGAGTGGCGAAAGAGGACAGACAGGATACCGGATGAAAGAGCGGAAGGAAGGCAGTACCCCGGCCAAAAATTAAACGACCAAGAGTTCGATTACAGCTACACGTTCTCTGCTCGGAAAGCTATCAGCCATATCCTCCTTGCACTTCCGCCGAACGGCTTCGTCGTTACTCGAACAAAAGAGTCACGCCAAAAACGAATTCTATAGTTCGTTCGACGAGACGGTCTCAAGCAGCAAAAGATATCCAGCTCTTACGCGAAAAGTCGCGAGGAAAAATTGCCAAACAGCTGTCTCGATTGTGTACTGTCCGGTTATTTTTCCTCTTTGGCACAATATATATATTTGAAAATACAAGTTGACAATTTTCTTCTCTTTGTTTATTTATCCTTTTTTATTTTTCTATAGTAGAATATTTTCTATATAGAGTATATATATATACTGTTAAATATTAAAAGAGAAAATTTAAACTAATTTTTTGAGTTAAATAATATTTTGTTATTTTTAACTTTTATATGTGTCAAAATATTTTTTTTTTATTTTAATTTTTTTTATTTTAATACAAAATGTATGGTTAACAAAAACAGTCACAGTTAATTCATTTCTGTAGCTGAGTTGCTTAGTTTTAAAATAAACGTCCATGCATGTTAATGCATGCTAAAGTCTCTAAAACTCTTTAGAGTGTATCTCACTCTTAACGCTATCTCGAGACACCATATTAATTGCATAACATCAAATTAATTGTACAAATTAATCTGTTATACAAGCAAAATAACGCCTCAAGATAGTTAAGATTCTTTTTTAAAGCTCAATTTTCACTTCTCAGAATGAGACTTTAAAGAATGTACTCAATAAATAATAATTTACTTTTGAGTAAAATTTAATATGTTTTTTGAATTAAATTATGTATAAGAGTGTTTGAGTTGTGCAATAATTAAATAAAAGTTAATGAAGTTTAAAAATATGTTTTCTTGTTTTTGTTTGCTTCAAAGACAAAAAATTTTGATCGTAAAACATATCAACTGCAAATAAACAACGAATAATTTGCTTATAATATTTATACAGCACAATGATCATATTTTGCTGCAGTTTTAAATAAATAACTTTTAAATGTGTAAGTGAATCCAAATAAACTTTTACAGAAATATTTATTGGAATTTTATTACTATATGTAAAAAAAATTGATTTAATTTGTATATTTGCTACATTTTCATATCAAATTTGCAAATAAATACTACAAAACGCCATTTTACATAAGAATTAAACAAAAAATTAAATAACATTGAAATGAATAAAAAATTGTGTTTACACACAGATGTTCAGACGTAATCATTGAATAATCTATTTTTATTTAATGTTTTGAGATATGACATACACCTTCCATTGATTTAGTTAAAACGATATATTAAGTAGGAGCAGTGACGATATAGAAATTATTAAAAATAATTCAAATTAGGAATGACATAATGAATTTAATAGTATACATAGAAATTGTACGATTTGCCGTCACGTTTTACCGATAGAATCGCGAGGCAGCACGAATCCGAGTGAACGAGAGCTCTTCAACATTTCGTTATATTGCATAACGTATTATATCTACTTCGTTGCTATATATCGCTCATGCGCATCTCGGGAGTTGCAATCAGCGCGCAGGCACACATTAAATACGATCCCTGGCGCGCTATTAATGCTGCACACGCCTTCATCAGCTGTCTGAACGAATAGATGAACACGAAGGAGCCCGGGAGATTTGCCGAAGCACCTTCACGTGCATCTCCGTGATGAAATCCGATAGATACAACGTTCAACGGTTCACGTTGCAAATGTGCTGATGTAAAGACGTGTAGCATATATTTCGCGAAGAATAATTTCCTTTGCCTTTTCTCCTTTCCTCTTTTTCATAAAGTCATTCGATATGAGCGATACGAATTTTCGTCTTTCTGAAATGATATTAATATATTTCGCTGCAAGTGTCGAATCTCCGTAATTTCCAATAATAAGGGATGTTCTATCAGCTGACGTTTTATATCCGGAATGCTATTTTATTCTTATCGATTTGTAATATCCACAGATTTCTAGAAATATCTTATATACCGCTAAACTTCGTAAAATGAATGTGAAGTTAATTTGATAGGAAAAGAGATGACGATCATCTTTATCTGGTCATGACCGAACTATTATAGTCTAAACGTGTAATTATAGATTTTATTTCTGCACTTGCAATGAAAAACTGCACACTTTGCAAATATTATTTAGTTCTTACTTACAATCATAAAAGATACAATTATATCCGGGTAACCTTCACAGATTAATACCGACACTTACAAAACATCACAAAATACTGTACTGTTCAATTCATAATGTCGAATTATATTCAATTCGAGTTATTTTTAATTTTATAGATCGCCATTGTCTTATTCAATATGTCGTTAATCTAACTACCATAATGTAGTGGGACAGTTTCTCAAAAAAATATTATATTTGATTCAAATTTAATTATTTATTAAATGCACGTTATAATGTGGACGTTATTTATTTAACTAACTACATTTGGTACATAACAATAAAGATACAATAAAGATAAATATTTTAGCATAAAAATTAAAAATATGAAAATGTTATTTTCATACAAAGAATTTGCCATTAATTATTCTTTTGTATCTTAATTATTCTATCTAACAGTATGTGAAACTCTCCGCACGAAACACCTACATCTGTCAATCAACGCGTTAAGTAAAGTGACCTTAAAATTGAATATGTATGTAACAGTAAACTTGTTATATTAATGCACAAAGAAACTTATGAAGTAATGTTTACTGTTTAATGAGTTTTAATTTACAATCAGTACTTAATGTAACGTACACCGAAAAAATTATATTCTTAACTTAAGAATTTTCCATTTATTTTTATAATAATCTCTTCTAAAATAAGCGATAAAAGAATTTTCTTAATTTCAGAGGGAATTCTAAAGAATAGATTAATATCAGATATTCTGAACTAATAAAAACTAATATTATGAATATTAGTAAAGTGAATTACTCTTATATTAAAAATATCCTAAACAGCACATTTGAAAGCGACAAGTTAGCAATCTAATAACCTATACGAGTATTTATTTTTTGATACCATCGAAATCGTTATTTGACATGTATTAATTTGCTGCCTTGGCTACATTTAGCCTTCTTTTCAATGCATTCCAATGCACAATCACACAAAGGAAGATTAGAGACAAAGAAAATGACTTTCCACAAACACATAAAAAAAATTTTAAGTATTCAACCTTACTGGAATGCGTTTTTTACGCCGATCATAATAATTTTAAATATAAAAACTAACTATTAAGAATATAAAAACGTAATTCATGCATAAATATAATAGTTAAGAAACTTATTTATAAAACTCCATCAAATCGGTTAACTCCTCTTCCTCGAGCTTCGCTATCTTCTCATCCATTGTATATTGGTATAATTTATACAATAGTGCATTTTATAATATATAAGTCGACAAATATCGACAATAACGTGCTTTATACAACTACAAAATGGCAACTAGAAAACGTATAATAATGGAATTACAGACTATTTGACGCAAACTGATGCGACAGTCGGCGCATCGTAGATCGTTAATTTTATCACAATTAGACTATATTCTTAATTTCAAGAGAATATTCTAAAAAAAAACACTAACAGAAAGAAGAAAATATTCTATTTATTAAGAATACGTGTTAAGAAGATATAAAAAATATATAATTCTCTTAAGTTGAGAATACAATTTTTTCAGTGTAACATAACATATTACAGATATTTTTGTACGGAGAACTTAACATGATCTCCTTGGCTTCAATTTGATCTATAAACTATAATTTGCAATATAGATTAGCAATACAGATATTTTTATAGAAATTTGTGGTAATATTTGTGTTATTCATAAGAGGCTAAACATTTGATGAATATTTACTCGCATGGATCTTACCAAGACAAGCTGTCGCGGAAAAATCTACATTTCATATCGTTGCAGATTATTCCTTGGAAGGCCTCATGCCGTACCTTATTTTGTAAGAATTATAGTACTGAATTTTATTAAGAAATACATATTATTATACGTAGAAATACAGTATTACTGTACGAGAAAATTCATTTTTTTAGTCGCAGAGTCGTATTGCCATACGTAAGCGAGTGCAGCTCATTTTCTTGCTAAATTCTCGCGTTATATGAGGATATTGTATAAATCACGTTTATGGTACTAAATTTAATGCATTCGCCGACTCGCTTGCTACTAAACACCGCACGTGTCTTCATCTGCTTCTTCCATAGTCAAATGAATAGGAGAGGCGCATATATAATGTCGAAATAACGATGTCGTAGGAGAGCACAGGAGAGGCAATGAAGCACAGCAGCATGGCGCTATTATATAATAATGTTCGTTTGCGGTTAATTAAGATTTAACAATTTCCACGGTAAATTCAGCTACTCGAAACATCCGTTTCGTTTCGCTGCTTGCAAAAGTAGTGTATTCTTTTCCGGCGATTTTAATTACACTACGCGTGGCGATATCTATTTCACTCGCGTAGTAAGGCTTCTCGTTGAATATTTGTACAAACGGCCACGGATGCATTCGAGTGTGTGATTACAACATAAAGAAGAAACTATAAAAAAATGTATTCCCTCTTTTCCGTGTCATGTGTGCTAACTGCAAGCAGACCACGAACCTGGCAACGAGAAATGCGGCTATGATTCGAGCACGCACGCAATGCAACGGAAGCTGCAAGGAAAAACGCGGCAACAAAACCATACGCTTAACGCGAGGCTTGGCGCTACGAGTATCTTTCTTTTGAAAAAAAAATTAAAAACAAAACAAAACGGAAAAGCTTTGGTTTGCACAACCAGGATGCAAAGGTGTGGAGTCGTACTCGGAGCGAAGCCGGCGAGCGGGTGAAGCCGGTGAAGCTCCCGCCGCGCTGCGCCGGCTCGACCGGGACGCGAGAATATTTATGACTCGCGGCGGCAATCCGCACGAATCCGCCGATTTCTAATTAACGCTCGTTACATGCTCCGGTAGACTCGAAGATCGAGTCCGTTATCCCGATTGGCGATCGACGTTGAAACGTTGAAATGGTGGGTTCGATGTCTCGCTAATTGCACAGCGACCGAAACCGCGAAGACTCCGGGCTCGACTTTTGCACCGATCAAGGAAGACGTTGATTATCAGCATTACAAATCGCAAATTGTAGTCTTCGTTTCTTCTTGGTTCTGTCGCCACGAATGAGCATGCTAAGTAATCGAGCGTCATCGCGAACGGCGCTACTTAATCGCTATTAATTCCTCGCGTTAATCCGGGATGATGGTTAAACAAAACCGCGAAGAGCGCAGAACGTGGAATATCGGGCCCATGCGCAAGAAACTGCCGGTGCATCCGGCGAAATCCTGACAAAAAGCCGAGTCGCGGAATGGCGGTACTATGCCGCCGTATATTCCGCTGATGTGTTAATGGCAGGAATGCGGTTCGATTTTTGTGCTGTTCGCTTGGTTGGTGGACTCGCCAACCGAGTGCACGCATACATGCGCATTTAGCAGCGCGATGACGTGCCCGCCGGTCGGTTCTCTTGTTGCCGACCACCTCGCACAAGGTAGAAATACTGCGCCGCCTCTTTTTTTTCTCCGTGAACCGGCCGCCTTCCGTTCATTTCGAGTCTCGAGTACGGATTACGGGGAAATAACGAACGCCAGAGTGCAAAGGTCTCGCAATATGGCGATTATTTTACGTTCTTATTGATTCCATTTTAAGAAAGCCGCCTGACGGGCTCGCACCTGCTATATAATTCATTATGCACGGACGGAATCGATCGAAATAAAGTGAATTATTTCGAAATATTAAAAGATAGATGATCGAGATATTATCGGAACAGCTTATGTTCGTTTGCCATGTTCATTCTGGTTCCCGAGTTAATTGCGCGGTTCTCCGCTTGTTGCAGGAAACATCAGGACCAAGGCGGTGCTCGATGTCGAGACGAAAAGGGGATACTGGTTAACCATTTACGCTCAGGATCACGGAGTGGTTCCGTTGAGTTCGAGTCTGCAAGTAAGTTTCAGCAATTGGATCGTAAATTATAGAGATTGTTGAAAAAAAGAAGTGCTAGAAAAACCTTAGATATATATATATATATATAAATAGGAACTAACATTCTCGATTAACGAGCTATTTAATCAAATGGTTATTGCTGTTTCCATTTTACTTTCCCTTATTTTTAACACAACTTAAAAAATTAATTTTATTGCAATTCAACAATAATTTCACTGTTCGCACATATCATTCTTCTTCGTTGCTATACAGATAAACAATCGATTAATTACTTTCGAAGCAAATTTATAATTGTTAAAACTATCTGGTATAAGAGATGGAAAAAAAGTTTTCAATAAAAGTTTCATGGTTACAAAAATATTTTATAATAATGATAAAAAATTGTTTTGTTCAATATATAAATAATTTTTATTTAAAAAATAAGAAATTAAAACTATTCTTTATCATTATTACATAAGAAATTAAAACTATTTTTATATAAAGTATTTTTATATAAAGTATTCTTAAAATTATTCATCTAGTGAAAACATTTTAATCCATTTTTTATATATAGTTTATATATAGTCGATGATATTCACTCCAAAATAAACTCATTTTAAAAACTCAGGAGATGAAACACTTCTTTTTATCAAAGGATCCCCTAATTTCATCCCCTAAAAGTGCGTATGGGTATGTATAAAAAAATGTATCCCCTGACTGATTCTAATCGAATGAATGCGTCCACTCACATTGGTTGCAAAGCCAAATAAATTAGATTAACGAGCAAAAAATCATAAAGAAAGATTGACAAATAAGGATGCTTTCCAATTACTTGATACATCTTGATCCAAACGTAGCAAATTAATTCACTTATTTTCAGTATTAATAAATAATTTAACCCTTTTAATTACATATTCTTTGTTGTCACAATAATCTCATAACTTTGAAAGAATTAAATTATTTATTAACACTGAATTTGTGAAAACCGATTTGCACTCAATTGCACTAATTGCCGTAATCGTCGACACAACGGTATACATCCGACTAATACCCTCGAGCTGAGTACGGATGTGTAATGTTGTATCGACGATATTACGGTAATTAGTGCAATTAAGTGCAAATCAGTTTTCATATTTTCAATGTTACTAAATAATTTAATTCTTTCAAAGTTATAAAGTTATCGTGATAACAAAAAATATGTAAATTAAAAGAGTTAAATTATTTGATAATATTGTTGAGGCTTCCACAGCTTTTTATATAAAGATTATGATATTTTATATAAAGATATTTCGCGGATTTTCTCCGCATCCAGATCCATTCTTGGAACGTTTCGTGAACTTTGCAGTCCATTTCAGAGCGAGAAACAGTCTGATACTGAGCTGTTCCTCCAGGCCGTTCTTTTTAGTTAAATTATTTATTAACACTGAAAATATATGAATTAATTTACTACGTTTGTATCAAGATGTGTCAAACAATTTGAAAGCATCCTAAATAAGAAAAAGACAAACGTAAATGAATAATTATATTTAATTGTGAATAAAAGATTAAAAGGAAATAGAAAAAAAAACAAAGTCAAAAGACAATCAATGATTTAAAAGTATCAAAACGAAAACTGCTAAAATTGTGGAAATCCAAGTTATAGTTTTTTTTTAATCCTCCAAAAGTACGGGATAAAAAAATTGAATGCAATTGCATCAATACCGAGATATTCCAAACAAAGTTGCGATTTCTTCTCTTTTTTCCCCAGTCACGAATTTAATTTAACATACGCGCGGTGATTTTATTTAATGGGTGATGAAATGGATGTCTCTCTCTCCACACTTGTGCAGGTCTATGTCGAAGTGCTGGATGAAAATGATAATACGCCGCTGACCGAGCTGCCAGTTTACTATCCATCCGTGGCCGAGAACTCGCCCGCCAGCGTGAGCGTCCTGCAAATCCGCGCCTTTGATCACGACGTCTCGCCCCAGCAATTCGTCTTCACCATCAGCAGCGGCAATCCGGAGGGATATTTTCTCATCAACTCCACCACCGGTAAGTCCCAAGCGTACAGCTCGCGTATCGCATTGACGGCAAAATGATACCGGTCTCGCGGCAGGATCAGAATGACGGCGTCGTCTTTAGCCACACCCGGTAGCCGGTAATAAGTTCAATCTTGCTGGACGAGAGTTTTAATAGATCCGTTACGTGGAATTATTAAAGGGAGATTGGCCGCTTCTATGAAAAGAGTTTCATTCGAATTCTCATTCGTTATCAGTCAAATCGAAAGATGAATATTGACTCGATTCTATACTCTCGAAAAGTGAATCAGTGTATTATTGAAAAACGATAAATATTCACTGTTTATTTTAATTACAACAATAAGTGTAACACTAGAATTACTGATTTATTTTTAGAAAGTATATATACTGTCGATGATTCCGTATCGTAGACACGTAGAGAAAATATAGTTTTTCTGACAGATAAACGCGCACGATCTATTTTTATTTTAATGACTTGCTTCTCTCGGACTTAATAACGCGATTCCGCGATATATAAGCGCGTTTAAAGATACGTTGTTCTTACCTCCCTTGACCGTGCATGCAAATCCGAGTGATCGAACGTCGTCCATATTCATCAGTCCTTTATCGTTTCGCTTAGCCTTCCTCTTCGCGTGAGACGTTCGAGAATTATATTATAAACGATGAGAGTGCCTATCTTGCAAATTCGTTAGATCTGGCATGACATCGTCATGCTTTTGACTTCGAAACCTTCGTAAATAACGTAAGAGGACGAACGCTAGCGTTACGTTGTTTAGTGCGACAAAATAATACATGAGAACGGTTGTGGAACGGAAAATACATAATGCGCGGCAGATAAGAACTTTATATTTTCGCCAGGGACTTTGCGGATGGAGCGCCATTTAAAGTTAAAAATACAACAAGAATTTTAAAGTGATGTGTGAGGTTGCTAGTTTATTGAACAGGTATTATTTTCGTCTATCGAAATCCGAAAGTTCTCGAAATGATGCTGGTTCTTTACCGATTCCTGGCACTCAACCAGGCGTATCCTTACAATGGAAATCTCATATTCTTCAAAAGTTGTTTGCGATTGGTATTAGTATACAAAATGAAAGTCGATTATATTGAGGAGATGGTTCACAATGGAAAAACATCGACCGACATTTGATTTGTATTCATCACCGTCAACCAATCCCCGGAAACTTCCCCTCCGTCAGCTGGCCAATTCGTTTCGCGTGCTATCCATCCGCGAAACTTTTAATGTTCAGGATTGCGCAAAACTTGGCCTGGCTCACCCGCGAGTGGCGACCTTTTGTCGTTTCACATGCGAGGAGAAAATGGAGCGAACGGTCGATTGACCCAACCTTAAAACGTGGCTCGACATGTGGTATTGCGGTTGTTCTTCACCATATAAACGGAAATACTTGGTTATAATCAATCAATCAGCTATAAATGTCATCGGATTAATCAATGTTATCATTGATCAAGTAGCACACTCTTTAAATATAAATCAGTGGATAATCACTGATATCAGTGCCAAGTATGTCACTAGTAATCAGTGAATTAAATGTGAGATCCCTAAGCTAATCTTTATTATGTGATCTAATTAACCTTGTTTAGTGCTTATATTCAATGAATATGTTATTGGAAGATTAAATATCAGTATTTTAGTTATTAATGCTCAAACAATTTTTCTTTTTGAACTTCATTGATTATTAGTGTCAAGTATGCCAGTGGATAATTAGTGATTATTCATTGATTCAGATTTATAGAGCACGAATTTTATTTTTACATGGTTATTATTGAAGCTTGATCTCGGAAAGTATATTCACGTTACAATAATTATTTCTATCTTTGATATACTTTGTTTATTTATATACATACAGATAAAAACAAAACTTCAAAAATTGATTTCTTTCCTTTGTTTCTCGGTTTTTTATTGTATTATACTTTTTATGCATTTAGATTTATTACAATAGATAATAATAGTGGAAAGTTTATTTATTATTAATAACAGATTTTAATTGTTAGATGCAGGTTATTTCATTCTTTTAACAAAAATTGGGGATGTTAAGTAATTAGATACTGGAGAAGGATGATATTATTGATTTTAATAAATCAAGAAGAAATATGAGGTATCATATCCCTTGCTGCAATTTCATTATCTTATGGAATAATTAATATATTTATTCATTAAACAGAATTATACATTCTTATTATATCTAATAACTTTTATAAACTTTATACATTCTGTCTTCAGACCTAATTATTTAGATCTTAAAATAATGTGACTGGGATCTGAATAGTTGCATTACTGCCGCTACTTGGTTGTGCAGAAGACAAAGGCTGCATTCAGAAGATAAACAATTTAATTTTACTTATTGTTAATCCACTGGTTCTTTATCTCTTGAAGTGAATATCATGTTAATAATAGTTTTTACAATTTAATCCTCTTATTGTCAATGTCTACTGGACATTTTTTATCTTTAAAAACCCATCTATAGTACTAATAATATGATGTAAATTGTAAACCATAAAAATATCACCTGAGTCATCAAGCTGAATGACACTGATAGATCGGTATATATTATATATATTATATGTACATATATTATATGTAAGCTATGGATCTAAAAGCGTGAGCTCTACATATATTATATATAATATCAGCTAATTTGATTGCTTATAATTATTTTATTTTTTTGTATTAAGTAGAGAATATTTGATTTTAGTTAATTTTCCAAACATACTGCTAAATTATTGTACAGTAATTGTAAGATCTCAAATACTCTACTTCGACGCTTGATTATCTAATATTTTATATGAAGTATAGAAGCTCGAATTGATAGTCGTTCACTTATATTAGGTGTAGTAAAAAGAAATTCATTATTTTTGCATGAAATTGAATGGAAAAATAATGGATTTCTTTTTACTACACCTAATATGATTTTATTCTCGTAAGAATAGTCGTGCAACTCTCATCGAGTTATCGGATAAATAAAAAGATTTCTACCATGCTATTTGTCCCGTTCTTTCTCTAACAAATTCGTTTTTTTTTTATGTTATCTTGGATTACATCACGGAGATGAAAAGATTGCATCAACGATTGGACAATAACGTCCATTACGAGATTGAATCGGATGTTTCACGATCTTTCTAGTAATAGCGAGCACACTGTCTGATGGGATGAAGTATTATTCCTTGTTTGATATTCTGAATTGGAATACATTGTCAAAGAGAAAAGTACAGATAGATATCATGCGAGTACACGAGTCCAATGTTGTACATCGGAACTATCAGCTCTGTCCCAGTTTCAGCTCGACAGCAATGCTACTCCACCAACAGCAATTACTGCAATGTAATACAATGGACAGACGGGTGGACGGTTTCCAAATTCCGTGTAATACCGGCTAAATTGGTTTCCGCCACCCCGAAGAAGAGGTATCGTCGATTTTATTGCTGTTCGTCTTCGCGTGCGATTGGATTATTATTTATTACCAATGTGATGCGTTGCCTTTTAGGGACGTCGCTCGATTTTTGCGATAGATAGAACCGGTTATATTGGGTTGTCCGGTTGCAACACGATTAGTTGGACTAAAGCGGGATAAAATGGACATTTACGCCACTGCCGCGTTTATCTCCAGAGAGCGCAACGTATCGTCTACTAGTTTCTCTGCAGCAAATACGCCGCAGATTTCTATTTACTTCGCGTTATTACGTTCCGTGGAGAATCCCGCGTATAACGAAAGCCGAGGCAACGAAAGAAATTGCGGTTTTTACTAATGACGGTGTTATGATAGCTTGGAGTCACTGTATAAGTTCAAGGGAACTATTGGATACGTGATACTCTTTGCACAGCAGGTATAAAACTCGAGTCTCACAAATTGTTTAAAATTTATTTTACACGATCCAATTTAATCAGTAAATTTATATGAAGGATTTTTCGTAAAAACTAAGTCCGAAAAGTTAATATTTTCAAGAAAAATTTTTCGGAAAAATTTCTCATCTTCAAACCGTTTATTGTATAAATATATTAATTTTTTTCTGGGCATCTAAATAGAGGAACAAAATTTTAGGCTTTCATTAATATTTTGAAGATTCATCAATTAAAAAAAATATAAAATCTCTGAACTCATTTAATTCTTATATAAATTTTATATTGACCACCTATGTATTTATTCGATACTTACATTTATGTTTTTTTTACATAACATTGATAGTACATTCAATTATGTAGTTTCATTGTGCATACTTCTCAATTCATTGTCTTTTTACAATACTATTTCATTTATTTTTTTATTTCAAGTTCTTATTTGTATTTTGGATTATCTCTAAATTCATTTTAAGTCGAAGTTTATCGAAAAAAATGAACAATCGTCGTTTTGAAACGAGGTGCTGCGCGAACTAACATTATTTCGCGACTCATATTAAAGGGTCTTCATCGTAAAAGCGTACCATCTTTTTTCAAAAAGAGTCGCGACCGGGAACTTGTTTCCGCAATTAAATCACCGGATCACTCGATTAATGCATCACCTCGCTTTCGCTACGTGCGGACGCCTCTTTCGCATCCGCATGCACACATTCCGCGGGCATCAATCATCTGCCGCCGCGGTCTCTCGATTAATTTTCACGAACGCCCGATAACAAGCAAGGAGACTGTGAGTTTTTTAATCTACCGGGACGCGCGTTGCAGGTAAAGGCGATGGAAAAGACCAGACTCGGCAAAAAGGCTACTCCATCATGCACTCTAGAATGCATGTTGAAATAACGCGTCACGGTATATAGCATGTACGTGCTTTACGATTATACTGTCGCCTCTCCGCTCTCATTAACATTATTATATAGCGCAAGGCGATACCGGTGTGTTGTTTTACGATCTAAGACTATATGTATACCTAAGCCAGTGCACGCAGAGATAAAAGTATAAGAAAATTGCCCGCGAAAGAGTCATGTGTTATGTTCAAAAAAGTAATAAATACGTACTTCTTAATGTAAATAAAACAAATGCTTTTAAAATATATTTAATGTTTTTATTTCCATTTCAATTACGAATGCAGTGTATTTTATTTTCTCTGTATTTGAATAATGTAAAATGATATTCGTATTGTTAGATATTGAAAGAGGTAATCTAATTCCTTAAACAATATTTTGATATTTTAATCTTCCATGTATGTAAAATATAAATCAATCCATTTCTGTGATTAATTTCAAAATAAATGATGTCTGTAGGTATATTGTATGCGCTTAGTAAATAATAAACTATCATTTGAATCAAATTTAATACATTTTCTTGAATGAAATTGTTTAATTCCATTATTGTTTTAATTAAATTAATGTATTGAGTAGAAACAATGGTTGCCTATAAAAATGGTTAAAAATAACTTAAGTATAATTTGGTTAGTTAATTAATTAAGTATAACTTAACTATAAATTTAACAGTGCAGGGGAGATTTTTATTTAAAAAATCTTGTTTATAGAAAATGGACAAGAAAACATAAAATTCATAATTTATTCACAATAAGTACATTCTAACTTAATAAATAAAAAAACTTTGCGAAAACCATGTTTATGGTCCTAGAAGTTAAATTCTCCATTATATTATACAAATACTATTTGTGTAATAATCCAATTTGCATTTTCGCTCATTTTATTGAAATAGCATATTTCAATTTATATCTTTTTATGTAACATAAATAATTTTGAAAAATATATAATCTATTTTATTCGTCATTAGCTATTTTTTTATTCTTCGTTAATAAATTGTTAATTAATGTTTACTTTATACATATATATATATATATATATATATATATATATATATATATAAAATAACAATTTTTTTCAAAAGATATTTTTCCTGTACAAATACTTTTTGAACTTACTGTATATTCTTCTTAATGGATTTCGGATGAAAGGTAACACCCGAAATATGCTCATCGAACATATATCTCAGGTGTAACCGGCGTATTCGCACGCGGCAGCTCCCCAGTTATAGCAGCACGTAGCTAAGATACGACGATGGAGAGAACAATGGTGTATACGACGGTACGAAATTAGATTAGATAGATCTTGGTCGAGTAATGCGACTTCGCCCGCGGGAACGAGCTTGCACAAACGAACGGCACACGATCTCGTACCTAGTCGAACTAATCGCCCGGTTAAGTCGCGCTTTCGGCGCGTAATGCGCCACCACGCAAAAATGTTCCCTTGCGTTGGGGTAGCTAAATAGAACGTAAAACATAGGTATTAATTAGACCCCCGTTAAGCACTAGCGGCACGGGACGGGTAGCTTTTAGAAATCCTCGGCTTTTTGTTAAACCGACCCTAGGCGTTGCAAATATGCCCGACTAATTTCATTAATTACACGAAAAGTGGAGAAATACGAGATTTTATTCTGTAGATGTACGTCGCTGATTGCCAGCGATGTTATTACTATAAACGGTCGCAATTCATATCAATTCGATTGATGTATCCGCCGCTTTTAATAACGGCAACAAAAATGGAACTTTATCAAAATATTAAGGTATTTTTTTTCTCTCATTTTAATAAAAATATTGTACACGTTATTTTTATATTAATGGAACACTACCGCGTGATTGAAAATATCATCGAGAGAACTCTACTTGTTAGAGGAAAAATTCCCAGTTCTTCAACTCTTTAAATTTTTCGCGCCATGAAACTCGCAATTGTCTTAATATAAGCGTGAGACTCCTGCAGGCAAATTTCATAAAACGCTCGCCGCACCGCTCGTGAAAGACAGATAATCTTAGCTCGTCATAAGGGAATAATCCCGATAAAACTTTCTCCCAGCAAGAGATGAGCGGCCTTTAAGCGGCCTTCTCGTTGCACCGGCGCCGTTAACCCGGAAGCATTTTTCACTATCATCATAAAATATTACTCCGTCGAGCGTTCCACCCGGTACTTCAAGGGGAAAACCGTCCTCGCGACGTCCATTGGGACTTACGCGCGGCAGAAAATAAATTCATCATTATCCCGGACAAAGAATTCTTATTTTGTGACGTTGCGCCGCAATCGGCAAATGGCGCGGCGGCGAAAATCATGTCGCCGATAATATCGTAAATAATTTTACCTAACTGCAGTCGTTGATTTCCAATAACGAATTTCCCGTTGCCGACACGCGCGCGAGCGTGGGCGTGCATTCCTATCAGGCCGAGGGTAGACACGGCCCAGAGGGTGAGGAACGAAAACGAAAAGCAATTATTTAAATGCGTTCTATAGCATCAGAGCTCTGTACATTCGCATTCGCGTTCGCGGCTCGATCGAACGGCATTTCCCGCAATTCCCCTTTTTTTCCTGTCCATCGCCGCGCTTCCGCTCGCCTTCCGTACGTCTTTTCTATCAATCCCCCTTTTTTCCTCCTACTTCCCATTTCATGATAAAAAGAATGTGCTGAAGGCCGCCACGTTTGAAATTGTCGATGAAATCTACGGGAAAAAGGCGCAATTAATCGAGCCTCGAAACGGCGAGAATTCGATTAGAGCAACGGAAATTAGATTTGAAGATCTCATACTCTTCGGCGTGAATTGTTTCGGCGCTTTCGTTTCACTGTGGCTCAAGCGGCCCGATATAACGCAACGCGTTTAACACGCGATCAGCGTTAGCCGACGAAAACGTGAACTAGTTTGTTTTAATGACGATGCCCGGTACCGTATCAGTTGCACGAGTTCGGATTCACGCCATACTAATCATAACGGGGCCGCAAAGCGAGAATTACGAGTTCTTTGGCACCGCCTTGTCGGCGCGGCGGATCGGAGCTCCGAGCGGAACGACAACGGCTTCCTCGTAATTCGATTAGCAGAGCTCGCGGTGTAATATAAAATCTGGGCCGTCAGCGACACTGCCGTCATCGGAAGCCGTAAGACTAATAAAAAAAAGATCACTCTGGCTTTATACAACATGGTTGTGCGCTAAAGGGCTTCTTTTTTTTGTTTGGCGGTTTCGCTTTGTTGAAGCGTCACGCTTTGCATCTCGTGGAGGTTTTTTGCGCGAGACTTACCTTCGCTAGGTAAACTTCTGTGTATCACCCTTATGGTTATCAAAAACATCTCTCTATATCTCTATATCTCTAATATATTTTCATTATAATATAATATTAATTTATAATATAATATTAATTGTCCTTTTCGAAATAAATAATATAAATAATATTTGTATAGCATCTAGGAATATTATATGCTTATATGCTTGAGACATGTCTCAAAAAAAAAACGTTATCAAAATTCAAGACAAAATTTTAGCCGAGATTTTGTCCATTTGCCGGAAATTCGTTAACAAAAAGCCAGAATTGGAATTTCCGGCTAAAAACTGAAGAAGTAACCCATCATGTTATGAAAGGGTTAATTATTTTACAAACAGTATTTTGTCAAAATTGGGAGATCTAGCGCTCGAACTGCCGTCTTCTCTTGTGAAAGTTTTCCACAGAGTAGTACACCAGAAGAATTTCGCCCCTTGTCAGTTACTTCGCGTCCACAAATTTTTGCTCAATCGAGTTTCCGAGCGGAGTTCGTGCCCATGATGAAAGGGATTCCGTGGAACGTAAAATGAAGCTCGATATCGTGGCAGTACCGTTGAAAGAGACGGGGAGTACTCGGCGCACGGCAAAATCTGAACGCTATAATTTCGTCGAGCTCGTTCCATCGGACCGATCTTTGTCTCGGTAAATGGAGGGCCTTCCGTTCGTTGCAATTCGAGGGTTGTATCGCTTCCCTCGTCCTCCACCCGCGGGATTTTATCGAGGGAGGGTCTCGCGCAAAGTGCCACCGTTTTACTATCCTGCCGCAGCACGGAACGCCGCTCGATCCCGTTATTTATTAATCATTGAATGGTCTGCTTAATCTCTGCACTATTCGTATTACAGGTCTCATCAGCACCAGTGGTAGGAAGCTCGATCGTGAGAATCAAGCGGAGCACGTGTTGGAGGTAAGTCAAATAATTGAACTTTTTTTTTCGAAGGGATCACAGTATCTTTGCGCACAGAAAAAGAAACTTTCGAGAAAATGTTCACTGTTAATTGAAAAATTATTTTATTGTATAAAAAAAATATTTGTGTACTAAAAGTATATATAAAAAATGTTTTATATATGTAATCTTTAGATATTTTGTGAGAAAACGATACATAAAAAATTACAAAAGTTGTTTTATTAAAAGTTATAAATAACTAGTTTAAAAATGTTTTTAAAATTATTAAAAGAAAAATGTTGTTTTAATAACTTTGAACTAGAAGGTTTCTAGATTTTTTCCACTGAGAATGATGTGAAGTTTTTTAAGCTCTTCCATAACAATATAATTCTGAATAAATTCGAAGCGTGAATAAACTTCGAGGAAACAAATTCCGAGCGCATCATGTCTTCGCAGTTAACGATGCTTAGACGATCTAATCAGTTTCAAAATCGTTAGAGCGAATAGTGTTCCCTAATGACGCGCTATTGTTAACAACTAATTGATGGATTGACGCATCCTTTCTCGTTTCGCTTCATTCGTTCGTTTCTCAACAATACTATCGATATAAAGTTTCTGGAAACTGTCGCTTTTGCCTTCTCTACTTCGTCTGCTCGTCGGCGCTCGATATATTGTCGAAGTGGAAATGAGGAAGAAAATCGCATCCTCCGTGAGATTGAAAAGTAAAATGAGGAAAATCTGCTGTCTGTGATGATAAAAGCGAGAAGGCTAACTTGAGGATAGCACTATGAGAAAAGGGGTAATATGAACGAGCGGGGAGAGGGCGGGAGGCAAGAGACCAAGAAACGAATGGACGACTTGGGACAACGACGGAAAGAAAGAGGGGTAAAAGTGGCAGAAGAAGGAAAGGGAAACTTCGAATAGAACAACGCTGAAAAGGGTACAATGGTTCTAAGAAGAAGAGTCGTAGGGTGAGACATCGGGGAGGCAAGACATTTCTCTGGGGAAGGTCGGCGCAGCCTCCCGGGGAATTTCTACCTACATTGGGATTAAAGGAAGAACTCGCGATAGTCTCACGTCGTGTACGAACGGTAGACACAGAAATTTCGCCGAGGCGATAAAAGTAGGGAAAGAGACGATACCAATTTCACCAAAAGACTTCTATACGATTGATAGGATAAACGGCCTAACTTTATCCTCAATGTTTTCCTTCCTCTACATCCACGAAGCATCCCATTTTGAGAATTTCTTTAGCTGATAGACTCTCAGCTCTTTTCCCCAAAGTGCCGGAACTGTTAAGATGTTTCAAAGCGTTTTATTGATTAAGTGTAAAATATTAGTTTAAATAAGTATCCGAAAAGTATATTTTGTTAATAAATACACGGAAAGAACTGACTTTGCTGAAATAGCTAAAGATTTAATTAGATACAGATCTGAAAAAATAAATTTGTTAGGCTATTGAAATAATTATATTCTCTCTAGGAGAGAACACTCAAGCATAAGAAAAAGAGAAAAAAAATTTTGATATTTTAGCAACAAGCTTGAGCGTCCTACATAATTGTTTTGTATTATAAAATATTCGTAGAAACGTACTTCAGACCACTTACGGTATAAATACTGTAAATGGTTGATGCCTAGACCTAATGCTTTTGGGTCGCATTATAGGTCAGATCGCGTATAGGTCTCTCAGTGTAAATGTAGTGTAAATGTTATAATACAAAGGAGTCAAATAAAAAAAAATAAAATTTGTTTATCTCTCTATCGATCACTTTTCCGAGTGTGTATCTGTTTTTTATATTATTAGATTTGTTCACGTTGTTTGAAATTCTCAAAGTATCTGCTCTTACCAGAGCAGATACTTGAATATTTTTCTTTTTAATTATAGATAAAAAAGTATTTGGGTGTTGGAAGAGAGTAAAAATGAAAAAAGGACAAGCAATGCGAAGAGTTCTTTTATAATGTATAAAAAATCTTATGCACATACTCTTTTATGAATCTAAAAAATTAAACGTGTTTATTTAGACAAATATTAGCTCGAACACTTTACCAACTTTAACAAATAGTTTAATACGAATCATTTTCAAATCTGTATTAACTACATTTTTAGAGAGAGAGAGACACTTTAACAAAAAATTGTTAATTTTTTTTAATATAAAAATGACTATGACGGCTGTTCTTATGTTTAAAACTGTCTTAAGTTGTCATAAATTAATCGTACAACATCTTAAGATCTTATTATTTGTTTTTAAATTAAGAACTGATTATACATGAATACAATCGATTTATAAGCAGAGGATTGCTTATGATGTCATAAATTCAAAAAATTCAGATTTGACCTTTTCCCACTAATTTAAATTCCGACTTTTTCCTGAAATAGCGTAATGATTAATAATAAGTGCTTATGCTGTCGATAAAATTTCATTCATAGGACTCACAATACGGCAGATTGTCGTAATATTCGTGAAATTATGTAATTCCGCAAGTTCCGAACATATGCGAAATAGTTTCTAGATTTTATTTTTATATGGATTTTTAAAACGCGTTCGAAAATTTCTGAATTATTCACGACAGTTAAAGTGGTTCTGATACTATAAAATCGCATCAGGTAATGCCGGGGAAAAAAAAACATATGCGGAACATTACGGCAGTAAAGTATTTCGTGATTAACACAAGCATATGCTCGTCCCAAATTAAATTGCACGTTATTGGTTTTAATGGCCGTACTCTCGTTCATTCGCATGTCGCGCACAGTTTAAATTTTCGATGCAACCCACCGACTGATCTAATTAAGTGCACTCTGTAACAGAATAGGATATTGAAAATCAAATTGTATCAGCGCTTTTCATTTTAAACCGTACATCAATATTTGTTACTAATATGACTAAGGATTATTTGACGAAGGACTATTGACAAAGTTCAATGCTATTTATTTCGAGACAAATATTTAAAATTTATATCACATAAATAATATTTTCTGGAAGATACACAACGAGTACATCCCCTAAGTATTTAAATCCATCTCGTGTGTCTAATTTCATTAGATATCATTACGGAAATTCTCTGACGGATCCGTAACGCGACCAGGAAATTATTTTAAGAGTCTTTGATCTTTCGATGCGGGTTGTTAACAACATGTTTGTGTTCGTAACCGAGTTAAATGAGTCTCGGCTCTAAAAACAAGAGTTCGTGAAAACGATCGCTTCCCCTGTGACCCTCCCCGTACCACCTTCTTGCAGAGAAACTTCGACAATTTTGCAAAGTCTCTCCGCCACGAATAATTAATGAATGTACGGAGCTTTCTCTTTTAGCGCTTTCTTTTAACGCAAGCTTCGATTACCTTTTCATTATCAATTACGCGGATTAAATCACTCATTCGGTACATTACGCTCTTTAAGTAAAAGAAGTGAAATTTTTAACATCGACAAATATATTTTCATATAAGTATAATATATAAAGTATCTCCAGATATATTTTCAATAATCATAATCATGTGAAAATACAAAAAATATTCACATTACAGAGATCGGTGGAAAAATTAACAGAGCTTGCTGAGATTTAAACTCGGAATTCTTTGTTCTCAAATCTAGCATTATTGTTAGTGTGCTATTCTAATGATACTACACTATTATTTCGGTCATCTATATATATTTTTAAATGATCTTATGATTGTTTTTATTGTTCTGCAATATAAAATTTTTTTATATTGCAAAAAAGTTTTTATAAAAAATAAATATTAATTAGCAATTTAACTATGAGTTTCGGCCTAATATAAACAAAAAATTTCGCGGAAATAACTAATGTAAGAGCATGTAAATACATGCTCTTGGAAGCTAAAGAATCTTATATTAATTATGGAAAAAGTAGCTTCAGTCAAACTGGCTAAAATTGTGATATTTTATAGCTTATGAAATGCTGATCAAAAATTTTCATAAAAAAGGAACAACCATAAAAAATGAATAGATTTTGTTCCTGCTTATCATTTTTCATGATTCATGATGGAGACTTTTGATCAGCATCTCATAAGTTAATCGCACTTTCAGCCAATTTAACTGTTTTTTATTTACTTACCTAATAAGTGCGAGTCTTGACTATATAAATACTTTTAATACGTTTAAAGAGTAATTTTCATTTCCGCCTTATTAAGATAATATATTTTGATTAGAGAAGTATATAATCTACCTATTTTATTCTATGTTAAATTGCTAATTAATATTTACTTTCTCAAATTAAGATTCTTTTTAAGATATCTCTCCTGTACTAATATTTTTTAGCACTCACTGTAAGAGACAAAATTTATATGTGTCACGCAAAAGTAATCATAAGTCAATTAAACTTTATTTTTTCATTAGTATTCTATATTGAGCTTCTGCAAACGATGAAAAAGAACAATATACGCATTCAATTATGTCCTTCTGTATTAGTTATAAAAATCCATTTTATTTTCGGATAGCACAATCCGAGTCTATTATAACTATGCCGAACATTGGCGAATATTGATATTGGCCGAAACAGCGATATTGGCAGCATGCTCAAACGAAGTGCATATTCTATAGTTTTCGCGCGGATCGTTAAATCTTCTTTTTATGACGCTTTCGCTCTCCAAACTCGTTTATCTGTCATCGATATACCGCTTACAGTGTACAGCCCGATGTCAAAGGGCGAGGCGGCTGGCTGGTATTTTGGCATGAAAGGTCAACCGAGGTTGCACGACCTGGTGACCGGAGCGACCATGTCTCCCTTTTTCATAATTCCACGCATAATTTACGAGTATTCCTGTGGGCTCTGCTATAAAGAAGAAACTATTTCTCCACCGACCACGCGTATCTCGCGCCACCAGGCGCGCTTTTTTGCATACTGTAATACGGAAAGCGCTCGATGAATCTAAAATATTGACAATACCGTCTCACTTTCGACGACGCGGGTGCAATGACAGCAGATCACACTACGTCCTTTTGTTGTTCGATATGCATCGACCCGAGCGATTGAGTGAAAATATTGTGTTGCAAAAGCGAGAGCGATATAGAAACTGTCGAATTCAAATATGTGACGAGTACTCGCTGAAAGGCTTTATTGACGTGATCATTGCGTTACCTCTTTTCAGTCAGGCTTTTCAATGTCCTTCTGTTTTCAGATATATTTTAGCCACTCCTCCTATTCAAAGTGAGCGAGAAAGTTGCTTACTACCATAGAACAGACCCTCTAACAGCTACTTGAAGTATCCGCTTGAGAATATTTCATCGAAATTTATGATCGACCAGGCATACTTGAATGCAAATCGAAGTCGCCGATAACAGATAATCCGAGAAGCATATAAGAATCAATTTTTACTAAACGTATCACTCTTGCAGATGCTGCAGCAAATTTCTGAATTAATTTTCCATCCTGTCTTCTAGGAAAAAAGATGAGGACGGGTAATCCTGATGAGAAATCGAAAAAGTTAGAAGTATTTTAAAAATGCAGTAGATTAATTGTCTGGAATTTCTATTTGGTCATGCAAATTTCTTACTATACTTAAATAACTTCGAAACAAAATATTTTTACTTCAGCATAAGTATCAAAGTATAAATTGTTTTAATCCCTTTAAAAAATTAAATGACTATAATTTCATTTTTTTACGATCTGCTTGTTCTTCCAGATGTTCTTCCACTTAAAGATGTACTTATTATTATTATTATTATTATTATTATTATTATTATTATTATTATTATAGGTACCTGTTTCTTAATTAATTAATAAAAAATTATGAAAAATTTTACAGATTATTCTAGATCGCATTTAAAATACACAAAAATTAGCGACAGTTTACTATCTGAATCAGAAGTTATTTTTAAAAAAGTAATATTTTCTTTAGCCCTAATTACTTTAATAGAAATGTATGGAAAGGTATTATGAAATAATGACAAAATCTCAATTTGTTTTATATATATATATTGTTTTATATAATAGAATTTCAAAATGATATATATAAAGTTACACTGCGATGCAGAAAATAGTTATCTTGTAAATAAACGAAGTATTCATTTGTTTCTTAAATATTGTATTTTTTTAAATTTTAGCTTATAACATTAAAAATAAAATAAATAAATTATAAAAATGTACTGTCCAACAAAAGTAGAATGTTACAAATATAATTTTCGTATATACAGTTTGTTTAATGTATAAATAATATGTGCTATATACTTCTATCATATCTCTATTAATGAACTGATTGATTAATTGTATAAGTTCGCTTAGGACCAAAGAGGTTGTATATATATATAGAATAGGGGAACCAGCTAAGAATGCGTGAGCGAATAGAAAGAAACAGAAAACGAAATGGCCAAAGAGAATCAAGAGAAAGTGAAGCGGATTCACCCGGAAGCCGCCATGTTTAGTGCACTGTTGAAGTGAATAGGAAATATCGAAGGAGCGTAATGGAATATACGGTGCTACCGCATTAGTATTGTGTGATGTGTATACATACACATGCACATTTGCGGAAGTGCACTAGATAGATTTGCGGAATCAATCAGAGAAGAAAATCATTATCCGCTTCATTCTCCTTTGATTCTTTCTGGCCATCCCGTATTCTTTTATCAATACGCTGTGAGAATCATTTCTTCCACATATGTTCGTACGAGTCTCCTACAAATGGAAGATTAATTTAATTTCGGTTCAATTCACTCTATCTTTGTCACTTTTTATTACTTTATCTTTTTCTAATTCTAAAAATTATAAAAAAGTAATACAATAAGTTAAATCAAAATTAATCTTACATTGGTGGAATTGGGCCTCAGTCGCATCCAGTTATATAATATTCGCACTAGAATCTAACCTAGACTATAGCCTAGTTGCAGCAAGTTTAGGGGGGGGGGGGCGTTTTTTGAAAAGAAGTTTTAAAAAATTTTTTTTTGCCACGCGAATGATTGAGAACATTTTTCATTGATTACTAGAGGTTTACTTGCGTCGCATGTTTCAATATGCTCTTATTATAGCTCCTCAACAAGTGCATTGGAACAAAAAAACGTACATAGGGTGTACCAAAAAGGTTGGGACACTTGAATTTTTCAAAAAAATATAAGTTTTACAGAAAAGTGCTTCAGACAAAAGTTGTAAAGTTCGAAAAGATCTATTTATTGATCTTATCAGTTTAATCTTGGGTGACGTCGTCAAGATTATGGTAGGTAAAGATCACATCGATTTTTTTAAATGACACACCCTATTTTTTATTTCAGAATCTAATAGTTGGTCAAGAGCTTTTCAAAACACTACAATAAAGTTATTTTTCATAAAGTACTTTTCGAGTTATAAGGTTTCAAAGTTACAGGACCACCGATGTTAGTACGCAAGGTGTCCGACGTTAATATCCTCTTACTCAGGATTCTGAATAACATTTGTGAAATTAATGTTATTGGAGAGATTGTTTCTCTTATTTTCATTTTTGCACTGAAAATTCATTTTTATGTAAAAAAATATTAATAACTTTACGGTTCCTCAATTCTTGCAGATGATTCTTTTTTAGTACTCGTTTCATCGACGTATTCCTTAGTTGAAGGAGGGAGGGAGGTGGTGGCAAAAATTCACTATCTAGGAGCAGCAGAAACCTTAATTCGGCCCTGGCCGTATCTATTCAAAAGTGATTCCGCGATCGATAGCGCGTATTCGCGCGTGAGCTCCGATTCATAAACCATTATGCCAGCCATTCCCTCGCCATCGAAAGCTTTTTACCCGCTGTCTTCTTAATAGGCACGATTTTTCACGCTTTACTCGACCGCGACGTCGAAAAAATATACCTCCTTCTCGAAGATACACACGAACATATTTCAGGTTCGATGCCGTGCACGGTCGGTCGTTTTCAACATGCATCGCGTATATTAATAAGGTCGGTTCGGACGGGCGCCTGGCGCTATCCTTCACGAGGTTTCTTCCGCAGATTCGCGACGGCTGTGCTTCCGCTCGAACGCGGCGCGTAATGCACGCTGATTCCCGACAATGGCATACCATAAAGCGAAAACGAATGCCAAGCTTGCTCAGCGCCTTTTGGGGATGATTAATGCCGAAACGCGTGATTCATCCCGCATAGACAAATGATTATAATTATCTCTATTTGTGCATTTAGTTCTGCGTATTTGAAAAAGTACTTACATTGTTACCTGTCGTCTACCATAAATCATAATAATTCTGCTACTGTTCTTTCATTTTCCCTTTTATTCAAAACGTTTGTAAAAAAAATAAGCGACATTAGAATGATATGAATAACACAACTAAAATAAGATGTCTTATCCGAATTAGATCTTATTTTTAACACTTAAATACCTTTTTTAATACCTTTTTTTTAATACCTTCAATACTCACAAAAAGTTAGTGTAACCTTCCCTCCCCCCGATTTTCATAATAATTCAGATGTTTTTTTTCGATTCCTTTTCACTTATTGCAAAATATCTTTTGTGCTACGATATATTACACTTCTAACTTAAAAATTCTTTCTTTTTTTAGTCCTCAAACGATAGATTTAAAAAACAATTAGTTAAAATCGATGCACTACAATCTGAGATATTCTGAGTCGAAATTTTAGTCCTACTTTGAACCTCTTTCAACCTCAATTAAACTTTATAAACCTGTTAACTTTACTTGTACAAATAGGGCTTCTTTTAATATTACTTAGTCTACAGCTTCTATTTAGAAAACTTCTTTTAATCTAAAAATAGGAAATCTTGCAATAACTGCCATTTACAGACTCAACGTAGAAGCTCCATTCATTAGATTAGAACCTATTATAAATTTCTAGAGTCTACATATGTCATCTTTAGAATCTACATATTAGGATAAAACTAAGTAAAGTAAGAGAAAAATTTTTACTCGGGACAAGCAAAAGAAAACGTTGGGTTACAAATACCCGGATGTGGGTAGATAGAGACTTTTTTGAGATGTGGAAATGGAGGTTAATAATAATATTTTGCTGAATTTATATACATATCTAGTTATGTTCGTAAAAAAGTTTCATGATAAATATTTATTAAAAATAAACGATAGAGAATAGGAAAGAATCGATAAATGATGTGAGACTGAGAAAGAAGGGACTCTGCTAGAACAACTTTCATCCTACATCTTGATCTTTTCTTCCTTTTATATTCCTCGTAATCTACTCTGCTATTTGTTCGCGAAAACCTTTCGTCCTGCTCCCAGCCTCGTCACTCGGACACTCAGAAGCGTCGCTGAAGTCGCTTAATTGACATTCTTCCTGCGCCGTCTTTCGCTTACTATTGTAAGGATTATCGTCGCGACGCCCAACTCTCAATGTCTGAACCTTCTTACGACGGAAACTTTCAAGCCGATGCACGTGACGTTACCGTGACAATGAGAAAGTGCTGTCCAATGCTGTTATCAAAGGAACCGAGAAACAATAGGATAGTGCTTTCGTACGACCGTCATACGGAGATAAGGAGTTTCGCATCTTAGGAAACATCTAGAGAAATGCAAAAAGATCCATTCATTGAGTTGAACCTGCGCTATACGTGCGATAAAACTTGCAAATATTTTACTCAACATAACAGATAAGAAGAGTAAATATACCTATGTACAACCATTGAAGGGATGGCACGAGGAAATAAAGGCACAATTTTATTTAGATCTTTTTTCCAGAGATTAACGAAAATAAATAAAGAATTGATATTGTTTATATTGGCTAAATACAAAATATTGTCTTTATTCCATCGATCCTTTCCATTGCATTCTTTTTAAACAATACATCTTTATCTCTTTGATTTTTATGAAATTTATATTATTATTAATTATACCTGTATGAGAATGTAGAAGAATATAAAAAGAATCTCAGGAATGTCATCTATTTAGAGATTAAAATTGTGTCTTAAATAGGACCATTAAGATTTATAAATACTTTATGTTTTAATACACACTAATCAAGTAACTAAAAAAAAATGACAATTTTTCAATTATTTCAGTTATTATTGCAGCAAATAAACAACATTTTGAGGTGTTGACATCAAAAGATTTAATCTTATTTGTCTCTCAAGAAGCGTTAATTAAAATGTCGAATCATTTAATTCTTTTTTCGCTTTTCTCCGAAATACGAAGTGCAAGGGAAAAAAGGAATTGTTCTGTTCGCGCATACAATGCATAAAGCTGTGTACAGCAGCGGTATATAATTAATACCCGGCGCCACTCTCATTCGCCTAGTTTCTTTTTCTCTATTTGCTTTTCACAGAGCGGATCGCAAAAGATCAAACTCGGTCTTTTGCATGCGGCGCTAGTAGGGAGAAAATAATCATGATGAATATCCAGAAATCTCCATGGCGCAGTGGAAATCCTCCACAAATATCTCGTGTGTTTGCGGCCAAACGAGATACAACGAGGCGCGCGTGGTCGAGAAAAATTCTCGCGGAAAAAAAAGACCGAGCATGTGCATACTCCGTTGCAAATCCATTGTATTGCGAGTCAGATTGTAGAAGGTTAATTGATGCATGATTGTTTGTTGAAACTAATTATATTTTCGATTACGGAAAATTCTATAGAGTATTTATCGCGATTAAACGGTTCCAAAGAAGAGCTAACATTTATCTAGATGAAGTGAGCGAAGATTCGCCATACTCGGTGTAATACTAATTATTAATTGCGCCTTAAGAAGCTCGCTTTAATTGAAGGTAAACTTTACGATTGTACGATTGAACGAGAAGGTAAGAAAAAGAAAAATACTATCACGCTGTCTTTACTCAATGTTTGATACGATGTGTGCAGAAACCGTGTCTCTTAGCCTTCCAGACAGGGATTCCAATTATTAACGACTACAATTACGTACGGCTTTCTCTGATAACATCTTTAGATTCTCGTTTTCGAGATTCATACCGGAGTATGAGAAATGAAAATAGCAAATTTATGATAAAGTTTGAGCATCTTTGCTTCATGCATTCGATCATTTCAATTTCGATTTCATTAAATCATAAAATTATATTTTTTGTTGTAAAATTTCTAAATTTAACATATACAATGTATTTTTAATTTTTTTTATTCTTTTTATTCGCTAAATTGTATCGTATATACATAATTGTGATATAGTAGCGTAGCTTTCTCTGTCGATATTTTTTAAAGAATCAATTGTTAATAATTTCCTTAAAAAATAAGGAACGTATCTATTACAGCAAACATTTCGGAACATCTGCGGGATGAAATTGACTTTATTCCAACCTCAGATAGTCGTCCTTTAGCGTTTATCTAGCCGTTTAGTCACTTCGTGGAGTTGCCATAAGCGTTTTCCAATGCCTTGCTGCTGGCTAAACGACAGTTCCATCCGTTCACTGCTTTAATCAACTAGTTAAATACTTATTTTTCGCAGAATAATTTATTGTGGCGGTAAAATACACTTATTAATACGGAATTTCACATTGAATTTCAAATATGATAAGAGTGCATCTGTGAATTGAATATACGAGTAATCATTTTTGAAAATGCTGCGACTGCGACTAATATGCAACAGAGCTAAATTTCTGGTTATGTTGGAAGTATAAATTTTATGAATTGTCGTAAATAATAACATAAAAGCGCAGTTAATTTAAATTTTAATGCTTTTAACAATTTGACTGCCAGCTGACTTCGGTATTGAACTTAATAAATGTACACTGAAAGAGAAATGTTTGGTATGCATAACCATTTGTTTTGTTGTTATGTAACTAATAAAAGCATTTTTATTTTTTCATTTAAATTTGTATTGTTCTAATCAAAGGCTGTTTTATCAAATTTGTTGTTCTAATCAAAATTTGATCGAAATAACCAAATTTTAATTAGACAACACAATTTTTCAATGAAAAAGTAATAAAATTTTTATTAGTCATATAAATAAAATAAATGGATCATACATACCAAAACATTTCTCTCATTGTAGTGTATTATTTTAACACTTTATTTGTTATATGTTTTTTAATAATTTATATTTCTTTAATGTCTTAAATACTTAATAAAAATCATTCTTAATCGGATAAATAAAATCATTACTTAAATGAATAACGAGATTGTTGCAAATTTTCTATATTGTCACATAAATATGTGTAATACAACAATCGTAGTGTTAATGTTTGTCATGACTTGATGAAAAAGCTATTAATATAAATAGCTATTAATACAAATCAAAAATGTAAAAAGAAAATTGAGAAGTTTTAACATTTTTAATTTTTATTAATATTTATATATTTAAAAGAAGAGACGCGAGGAGTAGTAGGAAAAATAAAATTTGATCGATTAAAAAGATACTGAAGTTAAAAAAAATGTATTAATGCCATGTTCTTCTTGTGAAGAACATGTAGTCAATGTATTTAATCAATTTCTTGCAGAAAATGTTCGCTTTATCATCGTTCGAGAAATAGAGTAGCGATTTTGTCAAATTCTTTTAAAGTATAGAAGCAAATGATAGACGCCGGTGCCAAGTTCGCGCAATATTGGCAAGTCGATCTCTTCCCATCAGAATTTAAGAATTTGGCAAGTGTACTTCTGCCAGTGCGCCGTAACTCCGCCTCACGTCAGTAAACGAAGCAGACTCGGCGATCCAATGAATAATGAATGTAACAGTACATTGCCGCGTCTTTGACCAAACTATCGGTCGCTCGGCCCATTAATCTTTTATGATAATCTATCCACCATGTAGTCATTTCCGAAATCATACTCCGTGCGTGCGGGCGTAAATCCTTGGAGCGAACGGCTTGGCGTCGTCGGAAACGGCCTCGACCACGCGAGAAACCGACACGGAATTGAGTCTCCTTCAGAACGGAGTTCAAATTATGCATGCTTTTCTGCTCCAGCGAGCGAGTGATATTCCCTTAACGATCCGTCGGTTTACTCTCCCCCCCTCCCCCTCCAAAGAGAAAAGGCGAAAGAGAGGAAGAGATTGAGAGAGAATAGACGAAAAGAAGGCCATAATATTTCGGCTTGCCAAATAGAATGTAACACTGATGTGGACATTACGTGTTCACTATCACGGCGATCGACAGAAATCAAAATTTTTTTTTCCCGTCGTGGACCATGAGTTCCATATTTTCTAGAAAATTAGTCTTCGCAGAAGAATCCTCCGTTCCTTCCGAAAACACAAATTTATTATGACGCGAAATTAGAGTGAACGCAGGCTTATTCTGATTAGGTAACGCAAGCAGTCGGAGGAATTTCCTGCGGATATAGACCAATCATTATTAACGCCAAGCTTTAGGTAGATCTGAGAATATTTCGATATCCTCGAGATAAGCCCGTATTTCCCATTGCACTTTCCGCCGTCCTGCTATTATAATGGATCGGCTTAAGTAGAATTTTGCTTTATACAAGCAGAATGAGATTATTAAATCCTACTCGCTCGTTTCATTATTGCCGTGCTCGATTTCGTGACCGCACCGGTGAACATTTCAAGCGACATTTCCAAATTCGAATCCCAGCTGAGGTAATATTTTTCACAATAAATTATTTACAGTGTTTTAAAGATTAGCATCAGTAATATTAAATTTCTTGTCAATTTTATGTGTGATATTACGTACTCCAGCTTCTAAAATTATGTTTTAAGACGAAGAAATAATTGACATGCAGTTTGTTTGAAACTGCATTGTAAAACACAATGTATTATTAGACATTAATCCGTATTCATAATCAGGCCTTATATTTAATTCACCTTCTGATGTTTTATGAATAATTTTATTAGTTACAGAGGGTGGACTTAAGGAAGCTTTAAATGTAAGGCGTGAATACAGATCTCAGTCTTGACCTGTTTCACTCATCTTATATTGACTATTTCTCGGTCCGTTTTCCGTTTAATATTGAACATTTTGCTTTTTGAACGGATACAACATGGAAACTGAGAATAATGCTGTCCTAAAACATGTCGAGCGATCACTGTTAAATTTATAGTGTCAATTTAATATAAATCGCCACTATTCCTACAATTATATCGTTATTTCATACTAAAAAAAAACAATCGCTTTATTTGACACTATATATCGAATTTAACTACCATTTTAGTATAAAGTAACGACATATTTAGTAGGAGCAATGGCGATTTAAATTAAATTAAGTTAAATTTGACACTAGATTTAACAGAGATTAGTACACATGCTTACTTGTTCCTTCGTAAAAGCCGTGCGCTTTCGAAGCGAAGAAAGTTTCGAAGAGACCAAAGTAATGATCTTCTACTAGGCGCCATCGTCGACGATTTATGTTGTGTCTGCGAAGCAGTTTTTTCACCGGCGCTGATTCTCTCGCGATACGAATCTCCAATCCTTCGTTCGGAAATATTCCATGACGATGGAGTTTGCCGAGGTTTGATGCCTTTTCTATGTAAAAGAATCGCCTTGAACGTCAAGAAAATATAAAATTTGCGAAACCTTCGCTGACGATTTCTCACGTAAACTGAAACGGTAATCATCACTCATGACATAACAAGAAAAGTAACTTTCCAGCTACTTTGCGAAACCGCGCGCTACATTCCACGTAGCAGTTTCGAGTTTATTATGGCCGACTGTCGCGAGTGTCTCGTCGTACCTAGTGGCGAGTTCCTCGGATTTAGCTGTAAACGCGGGGTTAAGTCCAGAGAAATCACTAGAGGCCGTGGATGTAATTACGAAGAGTCGAGCGAGAAGAGCAAAGGAGGGCGACGCGAGAAGGGAAAGCTCTGAAGAACTGCTCGGGCAAAGCATGAGGCTATTACCCCTAATCACGAGGAAAACGCGATTCCTCTCTGGAACTGCAGCCTCGCAGCGGGATATACTTCTCGCCGGGGAAATGCTGCCAAGTTATCCCGAAAGTCCGACTGTTTTGTCGCATACTATTCAATAATAGAGCCATGTTTAAAATGGAGAAATAATAGGGCTCGACTGACACGCGAAATCTATCAATATGAAACTCCATCTCGTACCTTGTGTTAAGTACCTTACGTTAAAATGATAAAATTTTGTTAAGGAAGAGAAGGGGCAATACTTTTTCTTTGAAATTAATTAAACTTTTCTATGTCTTATAATATTACTTTAGAACTACATTTTATTTATGAATCCTTTGATGAATTGATTAAAGACTGAGAAAAGAAGTCGTCTTCTTAATTAATTGAAAATGAAAGATTTTGCAGATTGGTAAAACCTTCATCTTCATTTCTTAATTTCAAATGCATTTTATTTTAATAAATTTAAACTAAACTAAGGAACGCTATACAGATATTTAATGTTGAAAATTAAGAATAAAATTGAGATAAATAATTTTTTCTTGATATTTTTGCTGTAAAAAGAAGTGGAATGAATCAAAGAGTTAACCCTTAGGCACAATTAACAACAAAACGGCATTGAAAGGATATATTTTGTTTTATATTTTTTTATAGCTGTGCTAACTATAAATTTAAATCGACACAGCCCTTATTTTTATGAAATCGGCAAGAGCAATAGAATCACAAATGAAGCAAAAAAACTAACAACAAAAAAACATTAAATTTAAGATTTAGTTGATTGTGCAATGGCTTTAATATATAGTCATAAAGAACTAATAAATCCGGCATCTGGGCTAATATCTTGTATAATAATTAATTTCAAAATGCAAATGATTTTTTTTTGCTGATAGAAAATACTATGCAAAACTAATCAAAAGTTTGATAGTTTTGACATGCAATCGAAAAACATTGTGCAATGAAAAATGATACACTGACGAGAAAATCCGATACTAAGTTGTCATCAATGAACATTCATCTTGTGATAGATCGCACATAAAAAAGAAAGCATATTTAGTATGCAATTCAGTGGGATAATGATCTTTACTTAGAATTCGCATGTTTGCTGTGCTGACTCGTATTCTTGGAATCTCACCAACCCTTCCGTGGCGGTTTACGTAGATCGCATACCGATATTAAACCATCCTAGTAGCCCGGAGCACTCCGAGTGAAATGATAAAATTGCGAGTGCTTGAAGGGAGTGCGAAGCAAGGAAACTCGTGAAGCACCATCGAGATACGACTACACTCGGATTTAGCGCGATCGGCCAAGCGTTTAAATCTACCACGTTATAAGAGCTCGTGTTCATCTTGTACAGGGTGCTCCAGAAATGAGACACTTAATATATTCCTCCGCCTTGAAGATACGAGAAGATGACTGTAATGAAATTTATATAGCCTCGGAGGAACAAACGCGACATGGCAGAACTCCGGATGCTGATGCACTTTCATTAAACAGGACATGCATGATTTTCATGTAATTAACTTCGTAATAAAAGGAAAATGACACTGGAAAACCTATTATCTTTACATCATTTTTCAAAGCTATTGCCTATTTCGATTTCGTGAAGATTCTCTGCATGTTTTCGAGGCAAAGAAAAATTGTTCTTTTGAAGGTTACTATTGAATTGGAAGGAAAATAAAATCGTATTTTTAACTTAAAATTGTATATAAAATATACAATTCAAAAATGAACGAAATTTAAATTTTAAAATTTATAATCTTTACTTTTGAAAAGTCACTATATTTTTTTAACTTCTGTGAATTTGATAAGTTTTATATGAGATTTTACATATAGAAATTAACTACAAGCTGAACAAAATGTGAATTTTTTTTCTCATTTTATGAATCTCTTACGTGCCAAAAAATAAAAATTTGTAAAAATTTTTGACTCTCTAACATAAAAGCTGAAAGTTTTCCCTATAAAATTATCTTTTAAAAATGTTCTTAAGATTTTTTTTATTACTGAATTATCGCAAGTTAAATAAAAGGAGCATTTTTGCTCACAACTCCATAAAAATTCATATTACAATTGAATCATATTACAATTGAAAAAAAAACTGAAATTTTACTATAAGTATAATAATATATAATATAGTATATAACTTTGAACTATAAGTACGAGAGAGAGAGAGAGAGAGAGAGAGAGAGAGAGAAAGATATTACGCTTTCCTTCTAACTCAATATATATAAGGTACAATGATTAAATCGAGTAGTTGGTCTTTCAAGAACAAATTGAAAACAGAAAATACAGAATAAAAATTGCCTGGGTATGCTCTGTTTAATGAATTCGAGTCGTTCTCTATAGAGATGTGACAGCGTGGATAAGCGCGCGGCCGACGCGAATACGTACAAGGGAAATCCAGAGCTGTTTCGCATCATGTCGCAGATGAGAGTGCCTCGATATTCGGGCCGACGTCCGGTGTATAAAACGGAGTTTCGTACTCCTAATTTAGTGCAGGTGTTACCCCGAAGGATCTGACGCGCATAGTCCTCTCCCGCGAGAGATGTCCCGAGGGACATTGGATTTACGTCGCGGTCTCTCAGCAGTCTTCCTCCGTTCTCTCTCTTTCCCTCTCACCCAGGCGGAAATTGCTTCGTGAGAGGACCGATTATTGCACCGAAGAACGACGACAGGGACGACCCCGAGACGGAGAATTTCGTAACCGGTCTGCTCTCTCATCAGTCTACCCGGCGGCTCTTCCGCCGGACGGATGGACAGATCACCCAACCGACTTCGTAATAGAACGCTCGTCGAGATGAGTCACATGCTTCGTTACTGATTTGCGCGAAGGTCCTTCTCTAGGAAAGACAAATCTATCTATGTATAGAATTGGACGTAGAATTGGAAACGTTCTGTTCTTATGAAACCAGGACAATGTAAAATTTATAAACGATACAAGATAAACAAAGGTAATCGAGAATGCAGTGTGTTATTGTCGCGACTGCTTTGTGACGAAGATGTAAATTAAATCTTGTAGCAGAAATGGCCGTATGACTTATTCACAAAATTTAATTATAAATTCATTTGATCTCAGTGACTTGACGACACATAGTTTATTATAGAAAGACGTCTCTCTTGATGCTTATAAATTTAAAATAATTTTTAAAAATAACAACTCTTAAAAATACCATGTCCTCTTTATTATTGAAGTGATTTTGATGTTTCCGCAGTATCTAAATTTGAAATTGTAAAAATTGTGCGGTTTTCAATCTTCGTTTGCGCGATTCTCACGACGTTGCGAAGGCCAAAATCTCGGATTTGCGATGTCGTCTCGGATGCGGGGACACTTGGTTTTACGACCCGAAACTCCGCTTCCTCTTGCTCTTCCGGTCAACACAGCCGACTGCCCAGATCGTACGTGCGATATTCGCGCATGAAAGTCCAGGATTTTCGCAGGACGAGGAGAAACGTGCGCGATAAGACAACGACTGTAGTAAACGAGAAAAAGGGGTAACGGCTGTGTACGAAAAATCATACCAATGGAGATAGTCTAGGAAACTATCGCATTACGTAGAGGAATATTTCCTGAACTTCTTTTTAATGCATCCTTTTTTCATCCCTTTTTTATTTTCTGACTAATAATCGATGGCGCGAATCGAGAGAAAGTGTATTTCTACACATGTTTTACGTGTTTTCCTGAATAATCAAACTGAGAATTTAATTAATGCGCATACGCGCGTATCTTCTATAGTTGCGGAATTCGAATACATGGATATTTATCGTGAAAAGAGAAAATGAGAGCACAATTTGTATATTAATAAATGCTTCGATGAGGAAAAGAGAGAGATTGAAATTTGCGTAGTAAAGCCGATCGCATGCTTTCATTATGAGAGATAGTAATAAATCGAGTCAATGATATGTTGATGCTGTGATTTGATTTGTTGATAGCCCAGTATCTGCGTTAATTTAACCATGAATTAATCAGAATTCGTATTAACTCGTTTATTCACTGAAATTACCGTTGCTGGCTTTTTAATATTCGGATATTGCTAAATTTCGATAACATAGATCTCTCCCTTTTTCTCTTATAACGATGTTTATAATATTTGCAATTAATAAAATTTTAATATTTATGAGATTATTATATTTGTATATTTTTCTTTATATTATCGAAATCTGGTTATCATAAAAATATAATTTTTAATGCAACGGTTTTTATATAATTCATCAGACAATCTTTTTCATTTTTATACTTTTTTTTGGTATCATTAATCTTTTTCAAGCTTAATCCAATATATGTTAATGTAACAAGTATACTATTCTATAATAATATTTACATATCGCTCATTTGTTACAACAACATAAAAATTTGTTATTTTTTTAGTAACTTACAAAAAAGGATGAGAACATAAAGAAAAAAAAAAAATAATGAGAACATTCTTTTATTTCTCTACAATCAATTATTGTATCAAAATGATATCGATTATCAATATCTAAATTGCATTTCAAAATTTATTTTAATGATTCAAAAACATATAAATTTATTATCTGGAATACTTCATTATGTTGTTTTTATGTAACAATTAGCAATATATTTATTTTAAATCACATATATATATATATATATCTTCAAACGATTGCTTCACAATTTTAACGTGTGATGTATTTAATTGTTCTGTTGCTGTAATTGATGATTTCATGCTTCTAGGTGACAGTGAGAGACAACGGCAGGCCGCCTTTGTCATCGACTACAAGAGTCGTCATCACAGTAGCGGATATTAATGATCATGGCCCTGAATTCGAGCAAAAATTCTACACGGTCCAGATTCCGGCGTCGCCGGCGAACGACAAGCCACTCTTTCAGGTACAGATTTCTTCAAGTTTTTTTCGCGCGTTACGCGGTCTTCCCAATGGGCTTTCCATTTATTCGTATTTCTTGTAAATACATTTCCACGTCAACGAATAAACCGGGGCACAGTACAAAAATGATTGCGCGAACAGCGACTCAAATCTTTCCCGAACGATCCCTGCTTTCTCCGTTCGTGTCGTCCTCCATGTAAAAAGCGCCAATCTTTGTGTCCCGCTGTATATAAATACATATCGCGCGTTACTTGTAAAATTGTTTTAATCCGTAACGCGAAAGATGAATCGTCTCGCGCGACACAAGCGTGTAAAATTCTATTCATGTCTCACGTTGGACAACTTGGCCCGGAATTTTGCGAGAATTCCACTAACGCACAATTTGCAAGAGTGTCACGCGCTGTGACTATAAAAACAAAAAAAACAACTTGATATATTACACCAACATGGAGCAGACCGCTTGCGATTTCTTCTCCTCGTTCCTCGCTTCTCGTTATCGTTTTCCCATCAGAGCCTTCTCTTCTCGATGTAATCAAAGTAATCCTTCACCGAGTATCGTGGCATAGAAAGGGTAGATTTAGTTCATGAACCCTAGCACGAGGATCCCTGGCATAGCCACCACCCACTTCTCTTTCCCACCTCTCTCTCTCTCTC
>NW_012130076.1:4128627-4132954 GCF_000143395.1 Atta cephalotes
CTCTCTCTCTCTCTCTCTCTCTCTCTCTCTCTCTCTCTCTCTCTCTCTCTCTCTCTCTCTCTCTCTCTCTCTCTCTCTCTCTCTCTCTCTCTCTCTCTCTCTCTCTCTCTCTCTCTCTCTCTCTCTCTCTCTCTCTCTCTCTCTCTCTCTCTCTCTCTTTTTCTCTCGTCACCTTTGTACTACGAAGGTGGAACCTCCATGTGAACGTCGCACATCCATTGTAAACATGAGCATCGGCTGGAGGTCGACCGGTGCAAATTAAATTACGAGATGTACGCCTGAACTGTACAGAAAACGGAAGAATTTATAATCTTGATCCTAAAGGAAAGCTTCAATACTTAGATACAGTGTACAATTATTAGACAACAGTGGATCCAGAAATTCGTCAAGAAGGGAAGCCATTGGCTCGTCACAAGCGACATTCTTTTTTAAAGTCAAGTATGAAAATATTGAATTACTATTTAAATCATTACATTAGAAAAATATTATTTAAATGACATAAAACGTATTTCAAATAATAGAATATATGTTTTTTATACCTAGAAATTTCTTAAATTAAAAAATACTTTTGGAATATCTAAATTGTGATTAAGCATTTCAAAAACATTAAAAATATATATAACATAATTATTATAAATATTTTTAAAAAAGGAAATTCTAAGTGGTGTAGATCCCATAGCCCCATGATTCCCTCCCCTTCTCCTCCCCCGTGGATCCATCAATGCAATTAGGCACAATCGCAAGATTTGTCACATAATAATAGCAAGAAGAAAAAGTTTTTTTAATTTATATTTGATTTATGTCCATTTCTATCAATATAATACTTTAATCGTGGTTTAATTTACTTGTTATCTTTTTATAGTTCTTTCAAGAATTTAAAAAAGATAAAGAGTAAATTAAACCAATTAAAGTTAATCTACAAATCTACATTGATGGAAATGTGCACTAATTGTCATAGAAACATAATTAAAAATGCAAAGTTTGTCGTGTCTTAACTGATACAGAGAGTGCGTGTAAAACATGCTAATTTTTATTCCAGTCGAGCCTCATGCACACGCACACAGATGACATAAATATTAACGTTATATGTTTGCAGCTATATACCATACATGTTTGTAATGTGTTTAATCTGCGTTGTTTTAAGACGAAAGAGAAAAACATGGGGAAAAATGCTTTTTATTACGACACGGTTTGAAAAATACAAAGAACGAATTTTTTGAAACAAAAGCATTAACTTTGCATTAGGAAACCTTACCAAGATTAATAAAAAAATTATTAAAAAAGTTATAAATCAAAAATCGTCTCCACGCGCACGAAATATATATTAAATAATATTTGCGATCATTGTATGTGACACAGAGAAAGCAATATCATGCCGATGTGAAGTGAAAACACGTGTGAAAGTAATTATGCAAAAATATCAGACCTTTCTATCTAAAAGAATGTAAAACACCGCAAAGTTTTCGCGCGGCTTTATTACGTCGGAACTTGAATGGCTTCAAGTTTTTCTCGGACGATACGAAATCGGCGATGTCGTCGCGGGTAGGAAGAAGGATAACGAGGATAAACGATCGACACGCAGACACGTATAACCATCGGAAGGGAAGAGGAAAAAAGATTCGAATCGCTCGCTCGATAGAAACAGTCCTGAGGCTAAAAGTTGTCCTCTCTGGTTCTCGACAGAAATCGAGGAACCGCTCGCGGGAGTTCGACCTTTCGATCGATACGTTACTAGAGAACGGGACTTGGGAGACATTTAGCCCCGACACCTTGTCAGGAGATCGAATCTTCAGGGTAAGGACACCTTGACACGTAAAATAAACGCCTGGCGCGCGAGCATACAATAGCTCTTATAGTTTCTATATTATATTTTATTATGCGGGACTGACCGGATTATTTCATTTTTACGCAGGCCATTTGCGTTGATTCATGAGCGCTTTTATGCCAATTGTACGTTTTCATTCACACGCAAAGAACAAGTTTTGCTAAAGTATCTCAAAACTTAGCTAGATACAGATCTGAAAATAATTTTATTGGGTCATCAAAATAATGATGTAAGACGCTCAAGCTGATTGCTAGAATGTCAAAACTTTTTGTAACATTGCTCGAGAGATCCTCAAGTAAGTGTCTGAACACTCGAGATAAATATGGCGACAATGAGAGTTTATTGCTGAATATACAGACTTCCATAAGTTTTATATGATCTACAATGCCGCCATATTTTTATCTCATGTAGACTACTGAATGTCCAAACTCTTAGTTGAGGACTTTCTACTTGAGACTTCTACGTAATTATTTTGAATTTTCCAACAAAATTATTTTTAGATTTCTATCTAGCTGAATTTTTAGATACTTCAGCAAATTCGTTCTTTCTGTGCATGTTTATGTTTTACATTATTTTTTTTTCTCTCATGCTATTGCTCTGTGCCCGTCAATAGGACGGATCACTTGCGTGTACACACTTAATCGATCGCATCTCGATTGGTCGCGCGTAATCGAATTACTTTCGGAAGCTGACTGTAGCCAATAAAGTCGACAATTATAAGGATGGACATTTATACAACTCTTTATATGATAATCAAGCTTTCACGCGCGACCATTCGAGGATTAATTGAATGTCTTATCCTATCTTGCGCATAGTCTTTATGTACTATATGTATATACATATAACATATTTGGCATTCTTGGTTGCACCCCTTTCCACCCCCACGCGTCTTGTCTATCTCCCGTTCCTGCTCTTCCTTCTCATTTTATCTGATAATTCATCGTCTCTCTTGTGCTCGTCTATGTGTATTGCGCTCCTGAATGTTGCCTTATCGTACGAAACTGCCGCCTGAGAATGTTCCGTTATCTTATCGCTACTAACGATTGCACATCAGGATCTTACGGTTAGCAAGGATCGGTCGCGCTTACGAAATTTTTCACTGGATTCCCGATTTGATTACAGATCATTTGCGTCTTATCGTTATTCCAAATTTTTCGTCTAAGTTGAAAGGATATACGTACCTATTTCTAAGGATTCGTATGCACATCACGCAATGTCTGCGTGAAATACGCGATCGAGAAACGTTCCACGAGCGAATGCGCGACTGAAGAGAAATAGGGTGGAACGAGTTATCGTGGATTGTGATCTGCGTATCATTTCGAGTGCCGAGAAGTTTGAAAATGATTGCGAATAACGCAAGCACGTTGCATGTGCGAAGATGCATATGTAGAATACCAAGAACCAACCAGCAACGTTCAAGAAAGACTTCAAGACACGGCTCAACGCCTTTCGCGCAGCTTGAGTCAGACAAGTAATTAGTCAAATTTATCGCGTCTTGTTTTCCCGTTTTTCCGCGCTGAAGAAGATGCCGGAAGGAGAAACGCAATCGCCTTACTAGTGCAGCAAGAAATGAGCCAGCGGTGTACACGGAGAAAAATGTTTACTCATAGAAAGAATGAGAGATACAACGGAGAAGCAACCGGAAGCTAATGCATAGACAACTATATTTTTTCCGCGTACACGCTGCACTCGTCTGTTTTCACCGAGGATAACACGCGAATGTACTCGCGGGAGCGTGCATGCACCACAACAGTTTCCGCTCGACTACCATTCTCTCGGATCTGCAACACTCCGCGATCGCGATCGTTAGCACGCTTAAGGCACACCGCAGTAAACTGGAGGAGCCTGCTGCATTTTGCTATCACGACGGTCTTAGCTCTTTCTCGATGTATCGCATGCGGATTATGCCACACTTGCGCTTCGATCGAAGGCTCATTATTTTCTGCGACGCCGTAAGGAACGTAATTGCGCAAGCAGCATCTATCTCTGTCTCGCGAGCCTGAATATGCATTTTGCGTTTAGAGGATTGTAGAAAGAAGTATCTTCTAAGCAATTTTAAATGGAAATTAGACCGATAATAAATAAGAAAATAAATAAGAGAAAAAATTCTACTTTCGGTTGAAATGGCTCTTATTGGTACCTAATAATATTTATATATAGATTTTCTAATACATGTACCTATTTGTAAACATGTTACATATAAATATTAAATATTAAGCATTAAGATTCGCTTCGACCAAAAATAAAATTCCTTCTTTTATTTGAATTATCAGTCTTTAGTTAAAAGAAAGTAAGATTTTTTTTTAAAGAGATACTTGTGCGCTGATACGAGCTTTACGTTTTTTTCATAGAAATGTTTATGTTAAACGACGTTAATTATTATTATACATAATTTTCGGAATACGTTAATTCTTGTTCGCAGCATTCTTCCGATTATAGATTGTACGAAGCATATATATATATATATATATATATATATATGTGTGTATACTTAACGTTTTT
>NW_012130076.1:4133709-4157252 GCF_000143395.1 Atta cephalotes
TTACTCTCTCTCTCTCTCTCTCTCTCTCTTCTCTCTCTCTCTTTCTCTCTCTCTCTCTCTTACATATAAGTTACTATTACATATATAACATAAAATAATTATCTATTGATACTCACACAAAATCCGAATTTTGCAGATTGTTATAACCGCGACATGTTCCTATCGTGAAAAAGAATCTTTAAGCACAAAAATAAAATAATAGAATATAATAAATAATAAAATATGATACATAATTGAAGATATTTTTTCTACAAGAAATCAAATAAATTCAATTTTTTTAAATATCTGGGTTATGTCACCAAACCGTTCTCTATCAATAGCGTCATATCGTGAACAAATTTCTGACAAGATTCAAATGGAAAAGAGTTCAATATTTTACAAGAATGAAACTAGTCGTCCATAGCTTTTCCGATAAACAAACAAGACAAATTCTTTTGTAAACAAGAGGCAAAATAGTCTAGCAAGCACTGATGGCATTATTAATGTTATAAAAAAGATAAATGTAAAACATTATAGGATAAATAGTAATAAATAATAAATATAAAACTTTCACAAGAATCAAACAAATCCAGAGGATTTTAATTTTTCTTTTTTACATAGGTCCTCAAAATATTGATTAAAACCTAAAATTTTGATCTTATACGTTTGGAGAAAAATTATCATATTTACATAAAGAAATGGTTTGAAGATTAAAAGTTTTTGTTTTTTAAATATTTAACTTTTTAGACTTGTTTATGTGTGATTTTTTTTTAGTTTTTGAGAAAAGAACCCTTCAATTGTTTATCATTAAATAAAGCAGTATTAAATTATGTAATAATTGGAGCGAAAGAAAAAATGTTGAGGCAAGAAGAAATTGCAATAAATTTGCATTATATTACATCGCATATTTTAGATTCTTTTATAATGTATCATACTCGTATTCATACCCGATATTTCTACAATGTAAACTCGATTTGAATTGATAGGAATTTCTCCTGTATATTCTGCAGATACGAGCAACCGATCACGGTGAGCCTCAGCGTAGTCATCAGACCCGAGTTTCTGTTCAAGTTGTGGAGGCGCCGAAGGAATCAGAGAACCCTCCAGTATTCAAAACAAACAATCAAAGCGTAGAAGTCACGGAGAGCGACGAGGCGGGCTTTTTAGTCGCCCTCGTTCAAGCCAACGACAAAGACGGTGATTCTCTGTGGTACGATATTTTAGGTAAGAATAGATACACGTTATTCGCGTGATTATTTTAAATAATTACTCGCATGACATGTTTCCTACACTCCTAACATTACATCATTTCCATTATTTTCTTTATAATTAAATAAAGATTGATAATATTCCGTACATCCTTCAGGTAAAGATGCAAAAAATTTGTTTAATTGTTGAAACAATTTGTGCTAAATATAATAATGTGTATAAAAAGTATTCATATATTTGGCGAATTTAAAAAGCCAGGGTGTCTTGAACATCTCACGCGAGTAATAAAATTAAAACGTTACAATTTCGCGTATCTACAATGGGATTAAATGCTAGAGATCACAAAAGTCATCCAGAATTTTATCGACACGTTTTAGATGGCGATAAGCGCGACGAGTTTTTCATCGGTCGCGACAATGGTAACGTGCTGCTTGCAAAGAAGCTGGATTGGGAAACCCAAAATTTTTACAATCTTACGATCGGCGTAACCGACGGTGTGCACACAACGCTGACGCAGCTACTTGTTACAGTGATCGACATCAACGATCACCGACCAGAATTTACTGAAGCCACATATCGCGTCGACATCTCAGAGAATGTCGAGAAGGGCGAGAAAATCCTGCAATTGCACGCGACTGATGAGGACGAGGATAAGAAAGTCTTCTACAGCCTGCACGCGGCACAGACTCAGGCCTCACTTGAGATCTTCCACGTGGACTCGGTTTTGGGTTCGATTACGTTGAACGAACCTCTCGATCGGGAGACCATCGAGGAGCACGTGCTGACGGTGATGGTCAAGGATCAGGGCACGCCAGCCAAGCGCAACTACGCTCGAGTAATCGTCACCGTGCACGATCACAACGATCATGCGCCCGAGTTTATCAGCGAGATCATTCAGGGAAAGGTATACGAGAGCTCGCCAATTGGAACAGCGGTGGTACAGGTATATGCGATTGATCGGGATCGTGGAGAGAACGCCAAGATTACATATTCGATCACATCCGGAAATGTCGGCAATGTGTTCACCATCGATCCGGATCTCGGTTTTATCCGCGTCGCACGCGAGCTCGACCTCAGCATCTCCTCCGAGTACATCCTTCTCGTGAAGGCGACCGATCACGGTTCTCCCACGTTGGCGAACACCGTGCCGGTACATGTGATGGTGACAATGGCAGATAACGCGCCGCCGCGCTTCATCCAAAAGGAGCTGTCTGCGGAGATATATGAGAACCAACAGCTTGGCACGTACGTGAAACATGTGGAGGCGCGGAGTACGTCATCGTTACAGTTCGAGATCGTGCGCGGCAATCGCGACGATACCTTCTTCGTGAATCCAAGCACCGGTGTGATAGTCATCAAGAATGAGCTGGATTACGAAAAAACTAAATTCTTCAATTTGACGGTGTCGACTACAAACATGGCTGGCGCTTCGGCCACCTGCAATGTCATCATTCATGTGCTCGACAGAAATGACAACGCGCCGCGTTTCCTGCAGGCTCAGTACAGCGGTGAAATTAGCGAAGGTGCTAGCATCGGTTCTCTTGTGTTAACTAACACGAGCGCACCATTAGTCATCAAGGCCGAAGATGCGGATTCCGAGTTAAACGCGCTGCTTAATTATGATATTGTCGAGGATCTACCGCGAAAGTACTTCCACATAGATTCCAGCACCGGTGCTATACGCACAGTTATGCTGCTAGACCACGAGACTATACCGATGTTCTCGTTTCACGTAAAGGTCTCAGATTTAGGCAAGCCAAAACTCTCATCCGAGACCACTGCCAAAGTGATGATAGCTGTGACAGATGTTAACGATTGTCCGCCCAAGTTCTCCAAGACTGATTATAATGTCACGCTTCTGCTGCCGACGTATAAGAACGTCGCCGTCACTCGGGTTAACGCCGTGGATCCTGACAGCTCCGAGGGAGTCGCGTTGAGGTACGTGCTACAGAAATATCAGTGAGCTTTCTAGCTGTTAAGCTGTCCTTATTTTGTATTTAGTATTAAATGCACTCTTAATTTATAATTTATAATAATGACTGCATTTGTTGCACATTGTTTTTATATTATTGGAAAAATAAATTTCAAATTGGCAGATTTAAAGAAATATAAATAAATATTTTTAATCACATTTCTTCAATATCATAACGTTTTCGATTACAGTAGATTTGAATTAATTAATCCGAAATTTTTATTATCAATATTTTCAGTTTACTTTTTGACTTACTTGATGAATAATGCGTTTTATACTCATCTAGATATGACATCATCGATGGGAATAAGGCTCATACCTTTGATATAGATGCCCAGAGTGGCATTATTACGGTCCATAATCCCGATCGTATGAAAAAGAACTATCTTCTCCACGTGCGAGTGTCAGATGGCAAGTACTCGAGCGTGGCGCAGGTGAACGTGATAGTAGAAAAATCGGAGAATTCTGGTTTGATCTTCCAAAAGAATGTCTATGAAGGTGCCATCTTGGAGAACTCCACGAAGATTACAACCGTAGTGGTAGTAAACGTCCTTGGTAGTTCATTGAATGAGCACATTATATTCAGCATTCTTAATCCCACCGACATGTTTGTCATCGGACCAACTTCCGGAGCGATCAGAACCAATGGCATACGATTCGATCGAGAAGTGTGCGATCACTACGAATTAATCGTCGAGGCGAAAAGTCATCCGCCGGATCGAGAGAAGCCCAGGGTAGCTCACGTCATAGTGAACGTCACTATACTTGACATCAACGACAATTGTCCGATGTTCGTTAATTTACCTTACTATGCTGTAGTTTCCGTCGACGCTCAAAAAGGCGACATCATTACAAAGGTAGAGAAATTTCTTAATACGTGAATGACGTACTTTTCTTGTCAATATTAACTTTGGTATATACTTTGGTATATACCAAATGTTTTTTTATCATCCAGGTTCATGCGATAGACATGGATAGTGGCGATAATGGTGAAGTGAGATATGAATTAAAAAAGGGTCACGGGGAACTCTTCAAGGTGTGCCGGAAAACCGGTGAAATATCATTAAAGCAGAATCTTGAAGGTCACAATCGCGAATACCAGCTTACAATCGCCGCGTACGACGGCGGTAAGTTTGTTAAATCCAAAGTCAATAACTCGCTTTCCGCTTGATCCCGTTTTAAATGAGCTTCTAAATATGATTGCAGGAATAACGCCTTGCTCTATTGAGGTGCCAGTCAACGTGAAGGTGATAGATCGTTCGATGCCGGTATTTGACAAGCAATTCTATACGGATAGCGTGCTCGAGAGTATAGAAGTGCATTCACCTCTGGCGTTATCCATTCAAGCTGAGTCACCTCTAAATCGCAAACTCATATACAGCATTACTAAGGGCAATGATTTTGAGGAGTTTGCCCTGGACTTCAACACGGGTAAGTAAAATACGCAACACAGATTCTCAGGCATGCCCTATCAAATGACAAACGAAATGTTTAGATTGGTAAATATAATTTCGTATGAGATAGCGTAACGTTATAAAATTGTATGGTACAGTGACAAAATAGAAACGTATAAGAATTGGCGAAGAATTATTATTTCTTATTAACTACGCAGCAAGAAATATCAAATCAAGTTTATTTAAAGATTTTCTTGGTCGACAACAATGAAAACATTCCATATTCAGAGCTTTTAATTAAAGATATAAACCTTACAGTAAAGTGAATATAATATTACATTGATAAGACAGTTGGACCGGATTCGTAAAACATTCCCGTTTTTATTTCATAACTTGGCTATGGGACTTACACTATTCAAACTACAGAAAGATTTCTTATGATATACTGCTAGTATGCTATATTTAGTAAACTCAGTTTTGCTACATTATGGTAGTTAGTTACTAAGTTCTAATCGCATAACAATATTGGTGAAATTAGGGGAAAATGGGGAAAGAAACATAATATTTTTAATTTATTATAATATTAATCATTAAAATTAGACATTATTAAAAATTAGACATTTTTAGACACATTTTAAAATTTAAATCGATTTTAACGCCGATTCTCTTTATTATCTTTATTATATATATATATTTTTTTTAATTATATTTGAATCTTTCCAATGAATCTAATTTTGCATTTACGTATGTACTTTTAGTAGTTGTTTGTATTTACGGTTATTTTTCATAGATTGTTATATTGTATACGGATTATGATACTTGTTCCATATGTATTTCTTACAACTGCTTGTGTCTGGAAACTAGAAATTAAAGTCTTGTTGTATCTCCCTGTTTCGCAGCCCCTGACAGTAACAATGGTCCTTGTGAGTATAAAAAAGATTCTAGTTCTATCGGTCTATGCTGTGTTGCTATGCTATATTACACACCACTCTGTGTTCATGCACGATATAATATTATAGGCAAATCGCTGCAGTTGGGTCGAACAGATTGAAACAAACGCGAGCAACGAAATTGCATTTGGCTAAATCTGAGATTCAATAACTAAATCGGGAGCGACTTGTATTCCGACTCGATAGCATCGAATGCAATGTAGAAACTTCCAGATTTGAATTTCTTGCTTGTTTTTAATTCAGAGATATCTTTATATATCTGTGTAATTCTACTCCGGAAATGTCTTTATATAAATTTTCAAAGAACGATGTCAGTCATTTCTAGAATCACATTTAAACATTTAAACATTTAATTGCTGTTATACTCAATATGAAATTGCAGTTTTAATCTTCAATCTTCAGTAGAGAATGTAATTAATAGTTTAAAATATGTATATGCTTATCAATTGCTGCAGCGCTTGATTGAATTTCCAATTAACATTTTGATCGATGCAAATTATTCAATTATCTTATGCAATTACCATGACAACACGGCGACACGTACTATCTATTCTCTCTTGCATAGTAATATTAATATATATTTATATATTGTGTTTCTGAAATGGTATTAAGAATAAAATAATCTTTATGAAAAATTAAGTGGAAAATATGAAATAAAAATCTCTTATTTGAATACTTTTTATTTTTATAAAGAAACATTCCATTTTTTTTTTCGGTTACATTTGTCACTTCAGAAACCATGCATATTTACTGTTTTACAACAAAATTCATCTTTATAAAATTTGCATAGGATGTACTTCATATTTTCCAAATTATATATATGGCACATTTAGACCCATATATATATATATTTTTTTTTTCACGTATCCTGATTTCTACCAATTAATTTTTATTCTATTCCCATTTTATTGCCCGTAACACTTTATTAAATTGCACTTTATGTAATTGCACGATACTATGCTACAGTAAAAATAATAAACATTTCGAATTATTGATGTTTGCTAGCTTATGGCGTAAGCTTGTTGCACGTACTCGAAGGCTAACCTTACAAAGATGGAGTTTCCCGAGTTTTTCTAATTTAAAAAGATTATAATATTTGTTTTGGAGGGAGACTCTTTCTTTCATCTATAAACCGCTTTAGTCGTGTGCATCATTTACAAAATTAATTTTGTTTCCATTCTCCTTGTTTTTCCGCGATCGTAATCTGGGCGGGTCTCATTAAATTGTAATCGCGATGGAATTACATGAAACCGGCTTGGAACACAATAGCTGCTTACACTATCGTTCCATGATTTGAGGCAAGTCTAGATACATCATAAATATTTCGCCTAGATGTGAACGTGCGACCCACCTATTTTCATTTTCTTCACGAGATTTCAATAGCTTCAATCTGCTCGCATGTCATGCCTGCACCTTACGGAAGACAAATCAAAATTTATTCCATTTCCCAGATATTATTTCGAAATTAATTTAATAAGAATCACGATCAAAGCAATATACTCGCAATGTGAAATTTCAATATTTATTTCTCAAGAGGTGCAGGTATTATCACAGGCATTAGCGAATCGTTTATGAAATCCGGACATTTTATATGTTTACCACATGACTGCATTCATTCGCAACTTCTAGTGTCTACAGATCCGTCGAATTAATATCGCAAAAATATATATTTTCACAATTCTGAATTCACCGCTAATTACAAAATCGAAATGGCGATGACACAAAAGCTAAATAAAGTTAAAACATCTGTAAAAATATTATATTTTTAATATACGAATTATTATTATCACATGATACCTTGTGTAGGCTCACATTGGCAATTTTCCTTAAGTTTTTATTGTTAAATTTTGGAGCCTTTTGATTTCACATTATCATTTCTAAATAGAGTACATTAATTTCTCATACGCACTTGCTTTCAATCGCTCTTGATAAGAACACGCTCCTTTGACGGATACGTAGACATACCGCTGCATTGTATGTGCTTTGGGTCTACAATCTTCTCTTCGTATAAATTAGGTGTAATCTATGTGGTGGATGAACTGGATTATGAGCAAAAGAAGCAGTATGAGCTGACCGTACGCGCCACCGACAGTGTATCAGGCGTTTATGCAGAGGTACTCGTCAGCATCCTCGTCCTGGACGTGAATGATTGCCCGCCCGAATTCACGCAGGATTCCTACAACATCTCGGTGTCGGAGGCGGCGGTATTTGGGACCCCTGTCTTGCGAGTGAGCTCCAGAGACAATGACACAGGTAAGCGTAAAACAAATTTAAACTTCGTATTGAAAATTGGATTATAATATCTCCTTCGGTTTTATACGTAATGGATGAAATTTACAAATAAATTGATATTTTTATCATATTTATTTTTGCATAGGCATTAATCAACAAGTTCGTTACGCTATTCAAAATGACACCGAGGACAGCACGGACCTCTTCCACATCGATCCTGATGAGGGTGTGATATTTCTCAAGCGATCTTTAGATCATGAGAGTCACGAGTCCCATCACTTCACCGTGATTGCCATGGATCGCGGCGTGCCGAGTCTGTCGAGTACGGCGCACGTCTGGATGAGCGTGATCGATATGAATGACAACCCGCCCAAGTTCGAGCAGCCCTCATATACCTGTTTCCTATCGGAGCATGCCGAACGTGGTCAATTTGTGACAGTGGTCACAGCCAGCGATCCCGACTACGTCGATGAAAAGTTGACATACATCATCGTAGGTGGGAACGAACAGCAGACGTACAATATCGACCAATCGACCGGCATCATCTCGCTGATAAATATGCAGAACTTTGGCGAGCAAAAGCTCAGCATGCTCAATGTATCTGTCACCGATGGTGTCTACACCAGCTTCACTCGCGTCAAGATCGAGATTCTGCCCGCGAATAGGCACAATCCGAAATTCCCGAACCCGATAGTCGAAGTAACCGTCCTGGAGAACCAACTGCCTGGTAGACTGGTCACCAGCGTGCTGGCCGTGGATGAAGACTTCGGCGAATACGGTACAGTAACATACGCGATAATGTCAGAGATGATGAAGGAGATATTTGAGATAAACAAGCTCACCGGCGAGATAGTAACACGTAAGAAGCTTGATAGGGAAGAACAGAAGCGCTATGAAATACCAGTTATGGCGACGGACGGCGGCGGTAGATCCGGATTCGTGATGGTGCGAGTTAAGATCGGCGATGAGAATGATAATGCGCCGGTATTCCTACTTAGAGAATACAAAGCGACCATTCAGGGCAATCTGTCTCTGAATACACCCTTCTTAAAAATCAGGGCACAAGACGCGGATGAGGATGAGGCAGCCAAGATCGTTTATTCCATCTACGAACCGCAAACGTCATCAGCTAGATCTCTGCTTGGTATAAATCCCGATACAGGATCTCTTTATCTGCAAAAGAGCGCTATGCCGTGGGGTAAGAGATATATTTATTTTACTACTTACTTTATACTATGAGCAAAATAAATGGGATCAATATGATCCGTCTTTGTTAAAGATTTTATGTGACAAATAAATATTTGTTATATTTTTAGAAAATCAATTATTCGAGCTCTTTATTCGTGCGGAGGACAAAGGCTTGACTACGCATCATGCCGATGTACCGCTAAGTATCTATATAATGAGTTCCCACGATGTCCCGCCTCTGTTTGAGCGAAAAGAAGATAAATTCTTTGTAAGAGAGGACTCTTCCGTCGGTACACCGATCACGAAACTCAAGACCGTCACAAACAGCACTGTAACATATCGTATAGTATCCGGCGATGAAGATAATCCGCTCTTTACGATTGACTCTCACGGCCAGATTACTCTAGCAAAACCATTGGATCGAGAATTAAAAGATAGTCATTTAATCGGGGTTCTCGCTGAAACGGATTCTAGTCCACCGCTCACAGCTCTCGCTGAGATCACTCTTCAGGTACTGGATGAGAATGATCACGCGCCAAAATTCGAAAGCAATCCCTATGCGATTAGTTTAGCCGAAAACATCGAGGAGGGAACGTCGATACTCAAAGTTATTGCGCATGATAAAGATCTCGGTAGCAATGGCGAGGTACGTTACTCCTTTGGATCTGACATAGGAGAATTAGCGAACGTTTTTACAGTGGACGCTTATACCGGTTGGATATCAACATTAGTACAACTCGACAAGGAAAAGCAGCCGGAATATAAGTTTCAGGTAACATAAATACATAAGTATTCCAAATGTACCTAAAAATAGAATATATATATAGTAATTCCTTTTTTTTTCAGGTGGTTGCTACTGACAATGGAAATCCAAAACACTTCGCGAGGACGTCAGTACACGTCAAGTTAAAAGATTATAACGATAATGCACCCGCATTCGTTGACGATCGTTATGAGGCTACGGTGAACGAAGACGCTTTACCAGGAACGGTTGTGGTAAAACTGATCACCGTCGACAAAGACACAGATGTTAACACGCCGATAGAATTTTATATAACATCAGGCGATTCTAGATCACAATTTCAAATCAGGTCTACCGGCGAAGTGTACGTAGCAAAATCCTTGGATAGAGAGACTATTGATCGTTATGAGCTTCAAATCGTTGGTACAGATGGAAAATACGTTTTTGAGACAAAAGTAACGGTGCAAATCCTGGATGTCAACGATAATCCACCATATTGCCTCAGATATCGTTACAGAGAGATACTTTCCGAGGGCTCGCATCCTGGTGCCTATGTCTTGACTGTATTGGCCACCGATTACGACGATGAGCCGAATGCTAAACTACGATTTTATTTAACCGGCGACAATAACGACAAATTTTCGTTAGATAAGGAAACCGGTGTATTGAAAACCGTCGGGCAACTTGATCGAGAGACTCAAGCCAAATATTCCTTAACAGCCCACGTACAAGATCGAGATAAACCTACTTGGGAATGTTCATCGCAACTGGAGATTCTCGTTTCCGATCTCAATGACAACGCGCCGAAATTCACTATGTCAACTTACAGCAGCACTTTGCCCGAAGATGTAGAAATCGGCACGTTAGTAACGAAGGTACACGCTACGGACGATGATATCGGTATTAATCGGAAGATTCGATATGAATTTATTGATTCAGCGGATGGTCACTTTCTCATCGCAGCTGACAGTGGAATAGTCACGTTAGCTAAACCATTGGATAGAGAAACGAAGGCCATGTACAATGTTACTATTCAGGCGCTTGATCAGGGCACTCCTCAGCTAATGGGGGTCGCATCTCTCATAGTTAATGTGCAAGACATCAATGATAATCCGCCGGAATTCGCTTCTAAACTCTACTTCGCGAAAGTACCTGAGATCTACGCGGTTGGTACCGAAGTGGCACGAGTGCTCGCCACCTCAAAGGACACAGGAGTGAATGCTGATATATATTACTCAATTGTCGGTGGTAATGAGCATAAGAAATTCCAAATAGACGCCAAGACGGGTGTTTTAACCATCGCCGAACAGTTGGACTATGAACGAGCTCGTGATTATTTCCTCACTATCCAAGCTATTGATGGAGGCATTCCGCCGCTGAGCAATCACGCTACTGTCAATATTACTGTCACCGATAGCAATGATAACGCACCGATTTTCAGCGAAGTTTCATACAGAGCCTTTGTGAGAGAAGATGCAAAAACGGGAGAAAAAGTTACGCAAGTGAGTTTCTCAGTTATTATTTGCACTTTTATCATAATGTTTTTCAAAGAGACAATAGCTATTCTTTTTAGCTGAACTTCTTGCATGATTCATCTTTTCTCTTTTTCCCTACAACGTGAAGAGAAAAGAAAGAAAGATAAACTATGCAAGAACTGTAGCTAAAAAAAAACAAATCTAATATTGCAGTTTATTATTTAATTATCCTTAGATTAGGATTTATTTATTTATTTTTAGTTCTTATTATAGTAGAATAATATTTTTTCACAAAAAATTGTTATATAAAACAAGAATTGAATTCAATTTCTTTTCATTTCGTTTGTAACTATATTACAATGACTTTAACTAAAGAATGCTATAAGAATATTTATATTATGTAATACATGTACATATAAAATGACAGATATACAAAATCATAAATAATTGTTAATAGAAAATCCATTTTAAGTAATGCGAAATTTGTCTCGTTAAAATATTTTATTTTATTGATATTTCAGGTTTACGCGAACGATTTAGATAGCGAGGAAAATGGCAATGTGTCGTATTATATAGAACGTGGCGACAGACAGAAGCAATTCTCCATTGATAGAAAAACTGGACAGATAGCTGTCACCACGCCATTGGACCGAGAAGAAGTTAGTATCAAATACAATATACATAACACATACAAATATAAACGAAATATTCCAATAAACGTTTCATTTTTTTCTTTTAGATTGCAAGCTATGTGTTAGAAGTTCATGCACGTGATAATGGTATACCGATGCTCTCGAGCTTCGTGATGGTGAACATCGAAGTTCTGGATGCGAATGATAATCCGCCGTTATTTTCTTTGTCAAATTACACAGCTGTTGTACAGGAAGACAAACCGCTCGGTCATACGGTTTTACAATTTATAGTCACAGACGCGGACATTGAACCAAATGCTGACCCGTACACTTTTGATTTTCGTTCCGGAAACGAGGGCGATGCATTTCGGCTAGAGCAGGACGGTACTCTGCGAACAGCAACGAAATTTAACAACAGAGTAAAAGATAAATATGTGCTACATGTTCGAGTATTCGATAACGGCAGTCCCCCATTATACTCGGACGCGTGGGTTGTAATCAAGGTGATTGAGGAATCGCAATATCCACCAGTAATCACGCCTCTCGAAGTGATTATCAATTCTTACATGGATGAATATCCCGGTGGTATTATTGGGAAAGTCCACGCAACCGATCAAGATCAGTATGATACGCTTCTTTTCAATTTGATACCATCCTCACCGATTCCAAGCACCGATCTCTTCCAGATAGATAAGATTGATGGTACATTAGTGGCTCTGCCCAGACTTGACGTAGGCGAGTACAGGATAAACATTAGCGTGACGGATGGCAAGTTCCATTCGTATTCTGTCGTAAAAGTTAATGTCGATCTAGTGACCGACAAAATGCTCGAGAGTTCGGTAATCGTGAGATTTCGAGAAGTCAGCCCAGAGGATTTCATGCTAAGTCATCGCAAGGGTTTCGTCAGAACTGTTCGTAACGCGATGAATTGCCGTCTTAAAGATATCGTCATTATCAGCGTGCAGCCGTCAACTGATGAGGCGAACTTAATCAAGTCGCGGGCGATTCGCCAAGCAGTACACAATGATCTCGATCTTCTATTTGCTGTGAAGAAAGCGGCGAGTTCCGCGGGGTCATCAGGTTTCTATGCATCAGAGAGCATACGCGAGGCATTGAATCAACACGTGGAGGAACTGGAGGAATCAACGAAGTTAGTCGTCGAAGAGATCGTTCGGTTCAAGTGCAACAAAGGTTACTGCTTTTACGGTGACTGCCAAGATAAAATTACTCTCGATCCTACGCAAATAACGCCCGTGTCTACTGATGTGATGAGCTTCGTGTCACCGCGACACAAACATAAAATGGAATGTAATTGCAAGGAAGGATATGCCGGCAATCACTGTGAAGTGGTAGTCAACGAATGTGCCAGGGACCCCTGTCCTCTGTTCAAAGTTTGTGTACCAGATTCCTCCATTCAAGGATATTCGTGCCAGTGTCCTGAAGGATATGCAGGTCAGACTTGCGACATAGATATTTCCAAGTGCCACGATGAGTCGTGTTACATTCCGCGAAATCCCATATCTTTCAGCGGCAAGAGTTATGCGCGCTACAAGATCGACAAAGCACTAATACGGCAAACGATCGAAGATCGTCTTAGCTTATCCTTGAGGATCAGAACGATGCAGCCTACTGGCAACCTCATGTACGCAGCCGGCAAAGTGGACTATAATATTCTGGAAATCGTTAATGGCGTGATGCAATACAAATTCGATCTGGGCAGCGGCGAGGGATTAGTTAGAGTGAGCAGTGTGTATGTGAGTGATGGACAATGGCACGAAATTCAGCTGGAGCGAGAAAGCAACAGCGCCCGATTGACTGTAGATGGAAAACACATTGCTCATGGTTCGGCGCCTGGTATCAATGACATTCTAAATTTGCAATCGGACGATTTATATTTAGGCGCTGAAGTGAGACAACATCCATCGATTATCGGCTTCGAAGATGTACAGCGCGGTTTCATTGGCTGTATGGACGACGTTAGGATCGCTCGAGTATCTGTGCCATTGCACATGAGCGGTGCTAGCAGCGTGGCGATCCTCAAGCGATTTGCCAATGTTGAGTTTAGTTGCGACACGGCGATCATCCTAGTACCGCCGGGTGTCTGCGGTTCACAGCCGTGCCAGAATGGTGGTACTTGCAAGGACATGGGCAGCGACAACTATGAATGTCAGTGTCACAGCCGATTCGCCGGTTTAGCTTGCGAGATCGATACAGATCCGTGTGCCTCATCGCCTTGTCTCTACGGCGGCCGTTGCAAGATCGTGCCGGAAAGCGGTGATTACGTCTGCGAATGCGTCGGGCCAAGTCTGAGTGGCAAACGTTGCGAATTTGGTAGATACTGCAGCCCGAATCCGTGCAGTCATGGCGGCGTGTGCGAGGAGGGAAACAATGGTCCGATTTGCAAGTGCCAGGGCTTCACAGGCGATCGCTGTGAAACCGACGTAAATGAATGCGACGCAAGTCCGTGCACGAATGGTGGCACCTGCGTGAACGAGATCGGTACGTACAGATGCATCTGCCCACCGAATATGACTGGCTTGAATTGCGGCAATCCAGCCTTCTCTACGCCCATCATATCCAGCCACTTAAACATTCCATGGGAGTATCTCATGTGGATTGGCATCGCGGTTTTGCTCAACATCCTGCTTATTATCATATTCGTCGCTTTCTGGCGGATGCGGACGAAGAGAACCAGAACACGTACCAACAACATTAACAATGAGACACGGAAACAAATGGTCTTGAATTCTGCGAGGCCAAATGAGCACGAGTTCAAGCGCAGTTCAAAACTGAGCAATCTGGAAGTCATACAGGTACTATTATTGTTACATTTAGATTAACTATTCTCATTATCAGACGTATTATAAAAGCATGAGCTCTCCAAGTTGCATAGTATATCTGAAAAATTCCTAGACAAAAATTTAAAAAAAAAATCAACGAATTTAGATATCAATTTTTATTTATAGCAGACTTTTTCGTAATTTCCTTCTCTCTTGACACGCAATAGAACGACTATATAATGATTGGAAACTATTATAATGCTCCTTTTCCGGAATCGAATTTAATAATTGACGCATTCCTTTATTTTAGATCGCTGATACATCGTCAAAACACTCTCCTTTTAGACAATTTTCAGAAATAAAAGAAAACTACTACTCTACTAGAGCCAAGTAAATGCGAAGAGTAGTGGATCACTAAATCTTCGTTTGGCCAAAAATTATGAGACAATTGCGTCTAAAAGGAGAATTTTTTGACAATGTACTAATGATCCAAGATATGTAACGTATCAGATAAAAGCGATTTCAGAAGAGAAGTATTATAACAGTTTCCAATCATTGTACCGCCGTCAATTGCATGTATTAAGAGGGGAGAGAACTATGTAGAAGCATAATGTAAATAAAAGCTAATATCTGAATTTGTTGATTTTTTAGAATGTCTAGAAATTTTTCAGACGTACTATATACATTTATTTGAAGGCATTATTTTAATATTTACATGAGAAACTTCAAGAGATTTAATTTAATAACTCATGATTATGATATAATGCCTTCAGTTCTTTGTGGTATATAATCGCTATTTAGTAATCGACTTTAACGCTGTTTTATTTTTCATTTGCAATCGTTTGATTTGCTCGCGTGATACATTTCCCCTCATCGCGACGTCGATCCCAATTAAGGTCTACGTGTAATTCTTCTTTTTACAGAGAGAACCTCCCCAATGTCCTCCCAGACCCGCCTCCTATACTCCAAGCTCGAACAACGAGCCTGCCACGTATGGTAACTCGGCAGCGGTGGCTCTAAATAACTTGGACACCCTGCGCAGCTACGGTAGCGCGGGTGATGAACTAGAGAACTTTCCGCCTGATTATCTACGGAACTTGAATCGCAGCACTCCTATACCACCCCCGTCCCTGACCCTTGCTAACCCGGTCGGCGGAAATGCAACTGGCAGCGACACGGATAGTCTACATAAGCCCACCTGGCAGGAGCAGATGCAGCTAGCTTCCTTCATAACCGATACTACCAAAATCAAGAATGGTGAGTGGTCCACCGTGTCAATAAAAGAGGAATTATCCTCTTGGCTCCGTCCGATAGCTTCTTACTTTTGATTTCGCTTGTGGCATGCAATCGTAAGAGATGGAGCATTAGGCTCTTCCTCATTCTTATCTCTCCTCGACGAAACCTTCTCTTAATTTTTTCGCTCTTTTTCTGTCTTTTCTCTCTCATTGCGACCTTTCTATTATTGGCGTAGTCGATTATTCTATTAACACCAGCGTGTTTCGTGTTGTGTGCACTAACAGACCTGAAACGAGCGAGCCCAGTGGTACCAGAGCTGACCACTGGAGGACTTCTACTAAACTCTTCTCGACGGACGCCTCATGCGGTTGGGTCTTCCGTCACCTCCGTCACGTCCATCGAGGATGATCCTCGCATCGTCGGTGGTAAGTCGAGACAGCCCGCTCGTATGGCTCGAGATAGAGAGTATCCTTCGAATCGTATATCGTCTCTTAAAAATTAAAGATATTTTAATGTAAGATCAAGACATTAGATCAAGATATTGGATCTTGCAGACGTAACAATAAAGTGTAGAAAATTTAAAAATACATCATCGACGGCTTAATAAAACTCTACAAATTCAGCAAAAGCTGCTGTAGCTAAAGTGCGATCTTAGGATACTCGATATACTTTGGGTCTTCGCTTTTTCGCTTGTACTATCTCAATCGAGTGCTATTATTTGCCCTCGCACTATCTCTTTTACTTCACCGCACAACACTATGTCGCATCGCATGTAGCGTGTCGGAGTACAGTCGTTGTCTGCAATGCTTTTAGGGTATCACTGGGACTGCTCAGACTGGGTTAGGCCGAGTCAGAATCCCTTGCCCAACATCACGGAGGTACCTGGCAGCGAAGTCCCAGACTCGTCCAGTTTCCATAGCAATGAGAGTAATGAGTCTAATACTCATCAACTACCATTGAGTAAGTATATGATGGTACGCGGATAGATGGGAAGCGGATAGACCGTGCGAGAGTGTGCTTCTACGAACGTCTTGCGACGCGGATATCTGTGAATGCCCATTAATTTACCTCTTCCTGCATTAGCATGATTAGTGTAATGATAGTTGATGTTTGACAGCTTTAATTTTAGTAACGTCATAAGTATTGATAGCAAACTTGTTAAATTGTCACAAAAATTTAGTAGTTTTATTGACACGCATCCCATAATAAAAATTATAGAATCTAAAGTGATGTATTTAATGCCGTTAACATTATAATATAATAATATAATAATGAGAATTTATAATAGGAACTAACGAATTAATACCATAATTAATCACGTTAATATTTATGCATGACGAGAAATGTGATATAATATCATAATATTATACATATTTGTTATATCGCTAATAACATTAATTACGGCATTTGTAAAACTTTCATAAATAATATATAGTATAGAAATATATAGAAATATATGTAACATTTGCAATTCTGTTATAGTGCATGGTCCAATAGATCCAACGAGGGACATTGAGACGCTAAACGAAGATCAAGAATCGGAATATGTCGGTGACTCCGAATGCGGGACTGAGTTTTCAGAGCAATATCATTGTGCGGAGACGCAGCGTCTGAATCCTCTCGATAGCGGCGGTGAGGGAGAGTACAAATATAAGAGTTCTGAGAGCTATCTGCGTCACCCAAACTCATATCTGCCGCATTACAATATTCACACCGACACCGAAAACGAGACGAATCCGCTAAATGGCCGTCTCAGCACTCTCGAGTCCGACGAGGAAGAAGAAGATGACGTAGTGCCTTATGGTTTTCCGAGCACCCGCCGTAACCGATGCCACAAGGTGATCGAAGAAGACGAGATTGGATCCGTCATCACCACATTGGAGGAAAGAAACTCGCTTTTGGGCGGCGCCACCAGCAACAGCGATCTCTCCACAAATCTATGCGAGATCGACGATTCCGAGTACGAGATCACGGATCAGAAGAACAACGGACGCTTGTGGCTATCGGGGAATGGCATCACGCAGACCTCTGTGTGACGAACGGTGGTGCCGAAGTACGCGGATAGACCGAAGCGTGCGAAAGCGTGTTTCTCCGTGCTTCTACGATTGAGACGCGTGGATATCTGTGAATATGCAATTTTGTACATAGAGTGTTATATCGTCATAGAGAAGTAAGACAGTCTGTACAGGCAGCTATGAAGTAAGGAATCCGTTTATGCGAACCATCGGCGTGTTCTGGATGCACGTCGCGCATGTGATGTATACCGTTACGGAAATACATTGCACCTTAAATCTCCTCCTACTTAGGTAGAGTTCAAGAATCAGTGTACTTAATCCTGTAAACTCATCGCGAATAGTTATATGTCTTACTGCAAGCAGTGCGTACGTTGCGTTGTCCATATCAGAATCGATGAAAAAATTTAAACAGCTTCTATTTTATTTATATTGTATATGTTTTGTTATAATATATAGACTATTCCGTGATAAAACTGATAAACTTCTAGAATGTATTCTAAGCAAAAAGTTCATACGCGCGCGCGCGCGCACACACACACATACACACTTTATAGGTCAATTTGACTTATAATAAATGTTATCAGGCACAATTTATTAACAACAATTAATTATTGTAACGAACAAAAAATACTAAACATTTATATTATTTTTATGTGAATATTCCTTTGATTAATTCTTTAAAATATCTACTTTCTTAGAATACATTTTTAGAAATTTGTCGGTTTTCTCGCGGAACATCCTATATACAAACAAAATCGAAAATATAGATCAATATAATTTTATGACTTGGTGATAGAAAAAGATATTTAAACATATAATTTTCGTATGTTTACTACTTTCAAGCCATGTTTCTTCTTCCATTTGAAAGATGTTAATACTCTATAAATATAAATTATTTGCTTGCTAATCAAGAAGAAAAATACATGATTACATATTAGAGAACGCTATACACTGCACGCATTCTTAATATTGTTTTATTTTTTTTCACGATAATTGAAAATATTTCTTTCGACTCTACCAAGGAGATGAGATTTATTAGAGAAAAATAGATTGTGTCAACTATGACTACATTTACACGCGTAAGAAATTATCTTGAATAAGAAAAAGAGAATTCATTACTCGAGAAAAGTAAAGTTAATCACGACAGTGTCGTCAGACCAATGACTATTGTTTAATAACCTATCGTTTAAATTTAACATATTAATCCAACAACTATAATTCCAGTGCAAAAGATACATAGGTACATTTATGTATTTTTACTATTTGCTAACTGACTTTATTTTGATTACATATAAATGAACCGACGGACTACTTAATAATGCATATATTAAGTAAGAAGTAGCAGATTAGCGTGTAAGTAAATGGACTCTAGTGAAAAAGAAGAACAGCCTCCTTCGTGTTACGGAGCAAATATGTGTACGATTGTGCACGTGTTTATGCACAGGTTAATAGTTAAAAAAATATGAAATATTTTTACTGTGATGATAATAATGTTTATACGATGATCAAATACTATAACTTGTATCATAATAATTGCAATGTTAATTACCCAACGTTTTATAACAAATTTAAGAAGAAACAAAGAAGAGCGATGGAAGGGGCGATGCCTCCTCCGTGTATATGTAAGCTAAGTCAACGTTCCGTTTATTTAACTTTTTTCTCCTTTTTATCTCTTTTTTTAGTCACCAGCAGTACGACCGATAAATTTGCATACATGGTGCTACTATTTACATCACGCTTTATCGTCTATCTACTCTTTAATAAGACTGCTCAGCGGTGCGAGGTAATTCACCTCATTGCGCCCTTTATCAATCTGCCATTCGCATCTCATGTATTCTTCATTATAAGAACTCCATATAATATTATATAATGGAATACTTTTTATTAAAACTGCGATTTAATTCTTAATGCCATACAAACAATGCATTTCCTTCGATTAATTTGATAAAGGAAATAGAAGAATCAAGGAATACTTTATTAATGTCTAAGATTTTTTTTTTACTCATTGTCACTTTCATTTAGAATACTTTTTTGTTAATGGATATTGTATAGCGGCAGCTTATATTTGGGTGAGGTATACATGTTCATTTATATACGTAGAATTTTGTTGAGAAATTCAATTTTATGTTCCTGTTTTGTAAAGGATGCTAACTATCCTGCGTGTTTTAGTAGGATATATTAGCGAATCATATTACTAATAATGCTAAACAGGGTGATTTTTATGTTGACCAAGAGCAAACGCATCGTCCTCATATAAGTTAAAGTCAACTGTGCTTCTACTTTCTGAAATTTTAGAGGATTATATATTAAGATTCGTATGATAACATTTTTTAATGATTTTATATTAGAATCGTATGAGACAGAAAGTAAAGAGAACAAAATTGATTCCGCCAGTTGCAACAAATTCGATAAAAATTATAAGCGATATAAAATTTCAGTCAGTAATGATATATCAGTAATGATAATCACAATATGAAGCACGGATAAATATTATATAACACATTTAGATTAGTTTTATTTAAAAAAAAGAAACGATGAAGCACATTGGTCAAAGACTGTAAAGTAGAAAATATGGATGTGACAGCGAACTTTTTATAAATAGTATATGAATCATTTAGTGATTTTACAAAAATCGCAAAAACCATCTTTTAAAATTTTCCAAGTGATAAATTAATAACATTAAAATTATAAATTTCTTTTTTATAGTTAGTATGGAATTAATTGAAAGCGTACATAAATGGTTTGTATATATAATTTTTTTAGTAAATTATTTATTGCTTCAGGCCTACTACGGCGAGTTATGTTCTCAAAAGATTACGAAAGTAAGGAATAAATAATTTTATCAAATATTTATGTATTTTATGTAAAATAATTTTATAAAATTATTTATTGCTTGTCATTTTAACAGTTTACAACAGAGTGTACAATTTTTAGAACCATGGATTATGAAAAAAACATGGAAAACATGGGTACAATTTTTAAATTCGCCATAACATCTAGCCCTGCTAATAGAATACATATCGATATCACGAAATCTCTTAAGAAAACGAGGAACTTGACTTGTTATTATTGTAAGGCTATAATTAATTTGTACAAGAACAACCTATTGTAATAAAGAAACCAATCTTGCCTATAATAAATTATATTTTATTCGTAGTTTTAATTAATATATAATACAATATATTTTTATTAAATAATAAAACAAATAATTTATTGGTTTTATACGATATTTTGGGACATTCAATGTTCTTCTATGATTAAAAGCAGAAAAAGTAAAGAAGAATATCCTTTTATTTCTAAATCATAGAACAATATTGATACAATCCTTTTTTTTCTTAATATTTTTGCAATGCTAAAGTAAGTAATTCGTTCATTGGTGTCAATAATATACGTGGATCTTCAATTAATCCAGCTCCAACCATAGCACTGGTAAATAACTACAATTGTACATAACATATTGATAATTTATTTAAAAGATAAACATCAAAATATTTGAAGAGCTTTTTATTACAACATACCTGTTGTATTAAACGATCAGCTAATTCAGTATCTGTAGTTGTTAATTTGCATAACTTTTTGATGAGAGGATGATTTGGGTTTATCTCAAAGCGCGGTTGAAGCATAGAATATCGCATTTCTTCGTTCATTTGATGGCTCTGTATGCGGATAAAGTGTCTTGCGCTTGCCATATCCTGAACGGTTACTACGCAAGGATGCGACTCCAAACGATTCGTCATTTTAATGTCGTATGCTTTTTTATCGAGAATTTTCTTCATATAGTTCACAAGATTATCCAGTTCATCCTTATTTATAATACCTGCAAAAAATAAAATACAAAATTTTTTTATTTGACATCTTAATTTGTAAATATGTGATATTTATTATATACCTAAATTTTCTGGCTTATTTGCTTCCGTATCATCTCGCATTTCTTTTTCCACAGATGTCAAAAAGTTAGTTTTATACTGTCTCAAATGCATTAATACTAATTCATCATATGGCTCATAGCAGAATAAAACTTCAATATTTCGTTTTTTCAAAGATTCATAATATGGTGACTGCTCGGCTAGAATCCGGCTATAATATATGACTTTTGTAGATCATTGATTAACACGAGATATTTAAAATATATTTCACTATACCTTGGTGCTGACAAATAATATATATCCTTTTGATCTTTTGCTAAACGGCTGCAATATTGCGGCAGGCTGACTAGTTCTCCCGGGACAGCAGCAGATGATTCAAAACGCAGGAGTTTGCCTATATCTTCCTATAATAAAATACAAATTAATAAATATTTTTGTAAACATATTTTCTTAACACTTATACAAAATACAATAAATTACCTTTTCTGACTGATCATTACTAGTTACAATGCCCTCTTTTAAAAATAAACCATAAGTTTTGTAAAATTCATTATAGTCTTCTGACTGCTTCGTAGATCGCTCGTTTAGAAATTTTAATATACGTGCGGTCAACACGTTTCGCAATTTTCTATCAAAATTATATTCTTTATAATTATATAGTATGTAATAATATAGTATGTAATAATAAATGATACAAATATTAGAAATTTATTATTTATTCTCACCCAATCAATGTGCTATTTTGCAGTAATTCACGGCTCAAATTTAATGGTATATCTTCTGAATCTACTACGCCTTTAATGAAACGTAGCCATTTTGGTAAAATATTCTCTGCTTTGCTTTTAATCAGAATCTTTCGATTGTAGAGCGACACTCCACTGGTAGTGTCCCTCGCCAAATCGAACATTCCGGGCTTTTCTTCTGGGAAATATAATAGAGCTTTTATACTCAACGGCACATCTGTCGAATAGTGTAATACAAATCTTGGTGAATCAATGCAATTTCCTATGAATCGATAAAATTCTGCATGTTGCAACGGTGTTATATCTTTTGGATCAAACATCCATAATGGCTGCAAAAGAAAATATCATTCTTTAATTATGGTAAAAAAATTAAAAATAGGACAAATGAGAGAAAGTTATATGTATAATTGATGATACCTGAATTGTATTAGTTCTCTTTCCATTCACAAAAATAGGACTGCCGACAAAATTGCTGTATTTGTTGATAATGCCTGAATGTATCAAGATAGATTTTATTAAATGTATGTAAAATAATATAAGTACATATCCTTATCGCTAATGTACTTACGATTGATAGTATTCTCGTCACTGAATTCTCGGCTATCCGGTTTTAAATGTATAACAATTTTTGTGCCTGACTGTACACCGTCTGCATTTGAAATCTCAAATGTACCCGATCTATATATGACAAAACATTGCTTATAATTTTATGGACGGCTACTATAAATAATATCGATAATATTTATATAGAGAAAAATAAATATTTTTTTCTCATACATTACCCATCCGAAATCCAACAAAGACCTTCTGCGTCTGTTGCAAAAGATTTTGTAAATACTTCTACTTTATCAGCAACCATAAAGGCACTATAAAATCCTACTCCAAACTGCCCAATAATTTTGGATGTATCATTAGAGTTTTGTTCTTCCTTCAGTTTTTCTAGAAATGCCTAAAATACGTATATCTACATATAGAAATGTTTTATATATATATATATATATATATATATATATATATATATATATATATACACATACACACACACTACACTACACTACTAATATATAATATATTAATTAATTTAATTAATTAATATACTATATATATATATATATTACTTAACTAACTAA
>NW_012130076.1:4157272-4163835 GCF_000143395.1 Atta cephalotes
ATATATATATATATATATATATATATATATATACACACACACACACACACACACATATTACAAACATAATTTATTTTAAATAAAATTTGAAATCATATATATAATACATATTTTATAACCCAAATATACCCAAATATAACCCATATTTTATAAACCAAAAAATAAAACTATATAAATTCAACGGTACTTACCTTAGAGCCAGATCGAGCTATAGTTCCCAAATTGGCTATCAATTCTTCTCTAGTCATTCCCACACCAGTATCTTGGATTGTTAAAGTACGATTTTGTTTATCAGTACCAATATGTATCTCTAAGCTTCTATCACCAGCTACTTGTGTAACTTCGTTATCGCTCAGACATAGGTATCTTAATTTCTCTAGTGCATCGCTAGCGTTTGAAACAAGCTCACGTACAAATACCTAGTGGATTAAGTGATATAATCACTGTAAATAGTTTTTTAAAAATTCATATTTTATTACCTCCTTATCTGAATATAAAGACTTTGCAACAATTTGTAACAACATTTGTGTCTCGGATTGAAATTCATGCTTGGCACTCTCACCTACACATAATAAAATATATTGTACCTGTTATATTTTTCTAGAAAACAATTTCAGATATAATGATTTTAATTACAACTGAAGGACCTGCTGTAATAGTGGGCTAATCCACAATGTAGTCAAATATGTAATAAGTATTGGTATTTTTTCATTATTTTTGAAATTTATTTACTATGTTTTTACAAATTGTTGATTAGTTTATTATTGCAGCAAGTCCTTCCAATTGAATATATTACCTATAGCTTTCTCTGTGTCTTTTATAATGTTATGATACTCTGTAGTTTGAATCTCTGGTTGAGATGACAAATGTCGTGCATAATTGTAATTAACTGTAAAATTAAAAATTATTTATATATTACTTAGCTCAATAAAATACTTACTCAATAAAATACAACTGAGAAAATATAGATAAAAAAACAAATTTATAGAAAAACAAAAAAAACCTGTAAAACAAAATGTATTCAATAATGTGCAATATGTAAAAGTAAAAATATTCGTTAGACATGATAAAAATAAAAGATAAACCTGGTAATCGTTGGCATTGTGAATGAACTGATTTCTCCTGCAAATTTCTATTTAATAATCTTGAAAAAGATCTTCCTAATCTAAAAGCGTGCTTAATTCTGAAGGCGGCTGCCATTTTCAAGTATATACACTGTACGATCACTATAGTTATAAAGTCTATACTACATGCACTACATCTACAAAAACCCAGGCACAGATATGTACTTATACTGTGATTCAGGTATGCTTTGCGCATACACTTCTAACAACCAATGAGAAAATAATGACATATGCCGCCATGTTGTCGCGGTTATTTTATATTGTACATGTCATTTTTAACGCTAATTTTTTTCCGCAAGCTTCTTCTCACTTTTACATTATCGTTTGGTAAATAAGCTTTCTCAATTAATAGCCAATGCGATATATATATATATACGAGAAACTAGCATTCTTCCGCAACATTGCCGTCCACCACGACACTTCAATTTTTATAATTAAAAATAATTTACTTAATAGAGATAAATTTTCTTAAAATGTTATATAAATATAATCGAAGTATAATTGGAATATAATTGGAATATTACTATTAGTAACAAATAAAAATTGTATTTCAATAATCATCGACTATATCACAAAGAAACGCTTATTGTAATTAATAAATAAATTTTTTTTGTCCATTAAAAGAATAATATATTTCTTCAAATATAATAATTAAGATTAAATACAATGAATCAATTAATAAAGATTCCTTTTTATTTAATAATAAAATCATAAACAATATATATACAAAACGAACATTAGGAGTCAGCACTGGAAATCAATTGCGCAAAAACTTACAGAAATAACGAAAATTTTAACGTTTCGGCTCCGTTTTAAGTCATATCTTTAGCTCGAAAATAATAAATAATAATAAATTAAAATTAAAATAATAAATTTAAAAAAATATTTCTTCAAATAAATGCATACAATTTCCTATTTTAAAAAATGCGTTTGCCATTGCATGCAAACAAATAGTTTACTAAAATGAAGGAAATCTTTCTTCTCACTAATATATGTTTTTATTAGAATATTTTTATTAATATATTTTATTAGTGTATTTTATTGATATATTTTTTTTCAGTGTACATTAAAAAATTCCTCAATTTAAAGAAATAAATAAAAACAATTTTTGTATATCTGATTTTATATCTGATTTTATATCTGATTTTATAAAAACGCATATTCTCCTAATAAAATTTATTTTTTGATCCATTTAAATAAATTATCCTAGTCAGAACTTGATACATATTCTATTAATCAGGAATATAAAAAATAAAACCTTCTCGTAATAAAAATTTGTTACTTCTCTATTAGTAATCTATCTAATATCATGTTTAAATATAATGACATTTAATATAATGACATTTAGCTTAATGTGAAATAAATTTGTCTGATATGATAATCGCATTTATTGAGTTCAACACGAGAACATATGTACGTCAAATATGTGCATTAGACATACAGTGAGAGCAAAAAGTATTCGTGCAAGGAAAGTTTTTATAAAAAAAGTTTTATTTATAGAAAATAAACATTAATTAGCAATTTTATACAATGACTACATTCTGTTCTAACATATACAAATGAGCTTCGCAAATTTCTGATTTTATAAACTAAATTTCTCGACTGTACTTTTTGAGCATCCAAACAATGAAACTTTTAATTTTCGCTTATTTTTCAGATAATATATTTTCTATAATACACATTTTATATATAATTTTAAGAAACATATAGTCTCTTTTATACTTTATGAATAAATTATTAATTATCCAGAAAGAAATGATTATCAATTAAACATCAAATCAATGTCAAATTAGTGTTGAAATCATCGTGTCGATATCGATTCGACCTCAATTTGGTGATTCATTTCTCGCTGAATAATATTTAATTTTTAAAAATAAAGTTTTATTAAAAAATATTTTCTCTGTACGAATACTTTTGTACTTATTGTATGTGCCAGAGATGTGCCAGAGGTGCTCAAAGTTTAAATCTTTATTTCACGATAAAAAAACAGACAAAATAATCTTTCGAAAGCTTAACATGCAACATTGAGAATAAAGTTTCTTTCGGCTGTTTTTCTTTATGAACTTATAATGCTTTACACTGCTATTATTGTCTCAAATAATGCATTTAAAGGAATGAAAATTCACATGAAAACGAGAACAACTGGTGAAATCGTGTCTTAAAAAGCACCCGCAAAGTATATAATCTGTTGACAAACGTTAACGAGCATATATATCATGAATCTTAAATATTTTACCAGTCGTAATAATGCTCGTTACCTTGATTATCCGTTATTTTTTCGCGAATTAGTGATTTGCTTTAATATATGGAATTATTACACAAATCATTATGTAATTATGAATATACCAAGAGATTATGGTACAATAAACAGTGAGCAAATGATCGATATTCTCCTCTACGATCCCAAAGAAAATTCTTTTTCGCATCAGTCAGCAGAAACAAATGTGATCAGGATGATCCTCGTTATTCTGTGTATCCTCGTGCTATCACTCGGCAATGATGTAACTGCGTCATTTCGTGTCGATGACGTTCTCATAAGATTCATTGTTAATGCGACGCCCGTTTTGTTCTCACCTTCGAGAGTATTTCTACAATTGTGCACTAATTATGGCAAGATTTTCATATTCATGATTTCTATGTTGATTGTGCATCAGGAAAAAGAGAAATTTATAGCAACTGTAGCTGTATCTATATAATTGTACAAAAAATACGTTAATAAATGGAAAAATGCTCTTTTCTATACACGATAAATAGAGTAAAATTCGTGAATCAAAATATCATAGAAAAACAGTTCTCGGAAATAATAAGTTAAAAAAGTATTTGCCATTTTTTTGTTCCGAGCAATTTTTTTTAGATATAAAAATTTAAAGCTGGCCAATTATAGATTATAATTAAAAGTCTTACTTAACTGTTAAATCTTATTTAACTGTGCCTCGAAATGGATTTGGAATATTAACATATAGACTTAAACAAATTCTATAATCAATATATATATATATATATATCGAACTATCAATTTTCTCTCTCGCAGTACAGAATTTTTTTATTTTATCACTACATTGTTTGATTATGCAATAATGAAAAAAAACAAATTAGTTGAATAATTTCTAAAATTTATATTTATATATGTATATCTTCAACGCGCTCATAGAATTTCTCGATTTCACATACATGGAAAGGACAGTTTTGCTGAAGTATTAAAATGAATTATGTATGAATTAAATATAAATCTGAAAATAATTTTGTTGAACCATCAAAATATTAATTATATATGTAAGACATGCAAACTGGTCAACAGAATATCAAAACTTCTTGTAGCATTGTTCATCATGATTGAGATTCCTATATAATTATTTTGATGTTCTAAAAAAAATTATTTTTTAATCTATATCTAATTTAATTTTTAAATACTTCAACAATCTCGTTTTTTTCCATATATGCAATGTAATTTCTATCTTTATTTATTATAAATAATTATTATAAAATAATATTTATTTATAATAAATATTTATTATAAATAAAAATAACATACAAAAGATAATTTATCAAAATTAAATTAAATATAATATCTTTTCACAGATGACATGATTAAATTATCAAGAACATTATCAAGTAACTACTTGATGCATAACATTCGTAATTTTTACGAGGAACTTGATCCGAAGATTTACAATGACTTAGAACATCAAAATCTATATATATTGAATTTAGATTGCGATTACGCCATTGATATTTTACGTCAGGTAATGTATGATATTTATGTCCGTCATAAATAAATTATATATAGTCAAAAAGATATTAGGTGTGGGAAAAAGTTCGTGGCGTTTTTTTGATGCCATCTAATGGGAAAAACGCCACGAATTTTTTTCCACACCTAATGTAAGCAAATAAAAGTATTGTCGATATCTAATATAAACTAATAGGCACATTCGAAAAAGATGTTTGTCGCCCCGATGAAATGGCTGCTTTTTCAAGATCGGAAAACAATGGCTGACAACAATGATAATGTCAATTTAACTTTTACATATAATAACACTATATTGGAAAGTTTCAAGGATTTGGATATCTATCCTGATAGCGACGTGATTCTCGCGCGAAGATTTGATGGCGATTTTCTCGAATTATTATCCATATATCGACCAAGTCCACAACGAGGTGTAATGTGGGAAAATCGTGGAAACTGGACATTTGAAAACGGTCTACGAATGAGCACTTTCGATGTAGCATCAGCACGAAGAAGAAATCTTCAACAGACAGCTCTTAAATCTTGTTTAGTGGTACTTTGAAGTATATAATTATCAAGAAAATGCACTTAAGATTTAAATTATTAGATATATATTATATATAATATTAAATATCAATTAAAAAACGTTAAAACATTTTGTAAGCAAGCTAATGTAATATGTGCATTTTGTTATATTAGATGAAAAACAAAACATACAAGTAAAGTACTAGATGTCCATAATAAATGAAAACGCCATGATAACTTCCATTTTAAGTATCAATTTTTTTTTAACAGAAAAGATATTTTCTTTCAAATTTTATTACAATTACAGATAACGGATTCTGAGACAATGAATCATTTGACTGACTTTAAGGATAAAACCATAGATCCTGTCACAAAGACTAATTATCCTTGGATATTGCATTTAGTGAATCGAATGAATGCAACGTGAGTTTATTCTTTAATAATATCATATCAACGCCAAAATATTTTGTTAAAATTATGTTTACTAATTATGTTAGAATTATGTTGGAAATAAATCCAATGACAATAATTTGTAATGAACTATCTTACTAATTCTAAAATCACGAATGCTTTCAAACAACGTAATAAATTCGAGTTCGAGATTAATGAAGTCATATATAGGATGAAGAGATCAGGTGATTCACATATATAAAAACAGTTTTACATTGTTTTTAACCGTATAACAGTAGATGATCAAATGCATAAATAGAGCGATTCGTATATAATAAGCGCATAATATATCTACTTATTAATTGCAACCGACAAAATTACACGATTACTATATCTATACTCATATCTAATTAACTACCAAAATTTATTACTAAAATTGTAAATAATATTGAAACATAATTCTTTAAATTTTTACTTGTCAACATAATTATACAAATATATACTCCTACAAAAATATTCAATTAAAGATAAAACGATGTTTTTATGAGGTTCTATATTTTTTTTATCCCAATCTACATATTTTTTCAATATTAGATAAATAGTTTTTTATAAGGGCTGTTAATAATTTTCAATAATCATAATCATAATTTTCATAATCATAGAATTTTAATTAAAAATCGTTATTACAGAGGAAGTTAGAAGGAAAGTAATGTTGTATTTTTAGCTCAAAATTATGCACTATTATACTGTATATATATATATATATATATATATATATATATATATATACGAACGACGAC
>NW_012130076.1:4163855-4175239 GCF_000143395.1 Atta cephalotes
TATATATATATATATATATATATATATATATATATATATATATATATATATACTCTATTATACTATTAAATCAAAGTTTCAGTTTAAGAATTGTTTTTTAATTGCTTTTTTTAATTATGATAGTTTTTAACAAAATTGTAAGCAATCAAAATCCAAATTATTGTTTTTATGGATACGAAATGCAATATGATAAATTTGTGGGTCATGAAATATATTATAGCAAACATAGAACTGCTATATACATAACTATATAACATATATGTAAATACATCTATTTTATATCTATATATATATATATGGCAGTTTATTCAATTTGTTAGGATATTCGCTAACTCAAAAATCCATATTTTTGCTTTAGGGTAAGTTTTGAAGTCACGAATAACTGGGGATTTTTTAGCAAGAATGGTTCCTGGAGCGGAATGTCCGGGATGTTACAACGACGTGAAATCGATATCGGCGGCACTGCCACATTTTTGGTGCCGGAACGTGTCGGTGTTATGCAATTCATCCAATTATATACAGATACGAGGTAAAAAGATTATTATTTATCAAATTAAAGCGTAATTTAATTAATTTTTTACGCCTTTTTAATAACAACATTAGGAAGAGATATGAAGTAATTAAAACTTCAGTTAAAAAAAATTTATAATTTAACTTTCAAATGTAAGCTTGATTAAAAAAGGTTAAACTGTTATTATAATTTTAATTTTTTATTAAATTTTTCTCCATTTTATTATACTACAGTTATCGATATTTTTATGTACAAATCTGCTTAGCCTACGCTTTATATTTCGGCGACCTTTACTGTCGACTGTGAGCAACATATTTACTCTGCCTTTTCAACGGAATGTCTGGATAGCGCTTGCAGTATTTCTTATTTTGGACTTCTCTTTGCTCTATTTGTCCATCAAATGGGAATACTCTTGCGGTAGGAAGACAAAATCAGCAGCCTACTGGAATCAACTAAATCCTAGCAAGCCAACGGTCAGCGATAATCTTTTCATTCTTTTAGGCGCATTTTCTCAGCAAGGTAGAGAAACAATTTTTGATAATATAATTGTAGACTTGAAATATTATTAAAACGATTCACAAATATTATTCAAAAATCTTTGCAACAAAATTTTATCTTTTTCATGCAAATACATAAATCAAAACATTTATATACTAAACTAATTACTATACTAAAAAAAATTATTATTGGTAATTATAAATAAAATACTCTATTATAAAGAAACAATTTACTATAAAAATAGTTATCCTTATAATTAAAAACATTTAAAGTATAATTCAAGAAAATAATTTTTTATTATTGCACATTTTTTAGAATGAAAAAATATGTTCTTACATAAAACTTGTGTTTAATAAAAGTATAAAAAATTAAATAAAAGTAAAGAAATGTTATGTCTAGGAAATATTTACAATGTATTTTTTTAAATAACGAAAATATTTCTTTTACCAAAAGTAACTTCATTTTTAAATCAATAAAAAATGATTTTACTTTGAAAATATAGATTTTTGTACGTTGTTGTTATTAAAACTTTGTACGGCTACATACGTCGAAACACACGTACTTTCGGATATGCTGCTAATCAAAATTTTTCTATTCTTTTTCCAATTCTCTCTATTAGTGAATAATTGTGTTTTTGTTTCGACAAAACATTCTCTTCATTGATTATAAATCATTTATTTTAGAGATATTTCATTGAAACAAAAAAGGATTTTAATTATTTGGAAAGTAATTATTTCTTTCAATTCAGAATTTATAATTCAAAAAAATGTATTTATTTAAAACAAGTATTTTTTTCTGTGTATTTTATGATTGTACGGATTAAATTATTTTTATTTCGTTTCACATGAAATTAATAAAATTATTATATTTCTGTCTTGCAGGATATTCGTACGAGCCCTATAGAATTTCATCTCGAATAGTTACTCTTATGTTATTACTTGCCTCGTTAAGCTTCTATGCGGCTTATACAGCAAATATCGTGGGTTTGTTACAATCTACCACGGATTCTATCAAAACTCTTCCGGATCTTCTAAATAGTCCTTTGAAGATGGGTGTGCACAATATAGTATATAGTAAATATTATTTTCAGGTAAATCGGTAAATCAAAATTATGTGAATTAATGATATGAAAACTTTTATTTATGTAATTATATTTATTATATAATTTATTATCAAATACTTGGACTTATTATAGTGTAAAGTTATTAGTAGCAAAAAATACTTGTTTTAAATAAAATTGAAAAATAGAGTTCTTTGGATGATAGTCTTTCCGAGATCCCGTTAGAAAGGCAATCTTGGAACAGCGAATCGAGCCGAAAGGAAGCAAAGCTAACTGGGTGTCTGTAGAAGAAGGTGTAACCCGCATAAGAAACGAACTCTTCGCATTCCATGGTGAGATTGGTACGGTTTATCAACTAATGCAAGACACGTATTTGGAGGAAGAGAAGTGCGGTTTGACTGAGATTGATTTCCTAAATCATTTATATCCGCTTCTTGCGATACAAAAGCAATCACCATATTCAGAGATATTTAAAACTGGGTAAATAATATCTCAAATTATCTTCACGATATAGACATGATGTTTTCAAATCTTTAAAGAAGAATGTTAAAAAATCATTTTTTACTATATTTAAGTCATTCTATTCTGACAGAAAAGCTTTTATAAAAACTACATAGATTGAGACAAGATCTTAGAAATTATTAATTTTTCATTATAGATATTCGTAGTGGGGCGTAGAGCGGCGTTGTTTCTTTGAAAAATCTAGAAATCCTCTGCCATCAAACAACGCCATTCTATGTCCCATTACAAATATCTATGAAAAACTAAGAATTTCTATGACAAACAAACCTCACTCTACGTTCCACTACGAATATTTACAAAAAATTAAGAATTTCTAAGATCTTGTCTCAATCTATGTACTTTTTCATACAACTTTTTTTCGCCAGAGTAGCATAATGTTCTCACCATTTCTCGAATAAATGATTGTTGATTATTTTCCATCTTCTGACTCAAACAATAATTCTTCAAGGTCTATTCAAGTGTAAGTTGACAGAATCAATACTTTTTAGCATTCTCCTTTACATAAAATTTCCTAGAAGTTTAAAGTCTAACATAAAAATGTTACGTAGTTTTAAAAGCGGATTTTATTGATGTTATTTCTAAGAACATACTGTGTGAATATACGAACCATTATATAATAATTCTCGGAACGTTCGGAAATTATGTTTTCAGAGGTCTAAAATTACGAGAATACGGACTTAAATATCGCGAAGAATATCGCTTATATACGAGAAAACCAGTGTGTTCGAGTCAGACCAGATTCATCACGATCGGTTTTACAGAATGCTATTTCGCACTAGTTATAATGGGTTACGGAATGCTCCTCTCTATAATCGTATTTGTGTTTGAGTTATTATGGCATAAGAGGTAAGATTTAAGAGACACTTCATTATCATGCCTTGTTCGACTTGTTATATTTTTTCTCGTAGGCAAACTATGCACGCGATAAAAGAAATGTCAAATTCAGAAACCAACATTGAGGAACGTCTTGATTAAATGCCTGCAGAAATGGATACTAATCCGAAAGAAATCAAGAGGCATCTAATTTTTCTGAACTTTTAATTGCATTAAATCTAATCGAATTAAGAATTTTATAAAAAAGTTTTATTAGAATGATTTTTATTACTTTGTAACATATACATTTTTTAGTAATAAGTGTAAATTGTGAATCGATAATTACTTTAATATGTTATTTAATGTATAAAATTATCAAACTTATATGCTATTTCCTTTAATAAAATCAACAATTCCTTTTATTCCAGAAAACACTGTGTGAAATAAGTTATTAGTAAAATAACTGCATAATTAATAAATCTTAAAAGTTTTATTTATTATTTTACTTACATAATTTGAAATTAATTACTTACAAAATAAAATAAATAAATTTTACAAATTATAATAATTCACAATTAAAATGAATCACAACAGCGATATGTAAGAATTGGCTGCGTTTGGCAGAGAAAATTGATCAATGAGTGCTCAGCCTTTTTTACTGAATTAATGCAGTCGTGATTCAAGTTGGCAAAGCGACTACCAGGTATATAAATATGAAACCGAAATTTTTTTATAGAAAATACACGTTTATTGTTATTATGAAAATGATAAAAAATATTTTATTCGAAGTATTGCCCATCGGTAGCTATACATTTTTTCCACCTGTTTGACAATTTGTGGATGTCACGCCAAAAAAATTGTTCTTTTGAGCCAAACCAGTCATCTAGGCATTTTCGTACATCTTCGTAAGAAGTGAAGTGCTGCTGAGCAAGTGCGTGTCCCATCGATGCAAATAAGTGATAATCGGACGGAGCTAAGTAAGCCGCATGCGAAAGTATTTCCCAACCAAATGCCTCAATCGTTTCCTTGACCAGTTTTGCTGCGTGTGATGGTGCATTATCATGAAGCAAAATCTCTTTGTATTGCCTTTTTTGATATTCGTTTTTCACACAAAGTTTGATTCAAATTGATCATTTATTGTCGATACCGTTCCGAATTAACGGTTTCGGTATTAACAGGTTTTAGCTCATAATAGATCACACCTTTCTGATCCCACCAAACACAGAGCATTGTCTTGCGTCCATAGCGATTTGGCCTTGCAGTTGATGTCGATGGTTCGCTTGGAGTTACCCATGATCTTTTACGCTTAGGATTCTCAAAATATATCCACTTTTCATCGTCACAATTCGATGAAGAAATGACTTTCTTTTGTACCTGGCGAGCAGCATTTCGCAAGTGGTTTTTCGATTTTCCTGCTGTCTTTCATTCAGTTCATGTGGAACCCATTTTCCCATCTTCTGGATCTTTCCCATGGATTTCAAACGTGGAGACGGCTTCTCGTGTCACATTCAATTGATCCACGAGTTGTTGTTGAGTTTGAGCATCATCCTCATCCAACAATGCTTGCAATTCGCTGTCTTCAAACTTTTTCGGTGGTTTTCCACGTTCTTCGTTTCTCACGTCAAAATCGCCACTTTTGAATTTTTTAATCACTCAAAGCACTGTGATTTATCAAGAGCATACCGTAAGCTTCGACAAGCATTCGATGCGATTCTGCAGCAGTTTTCTTCAAATGGTAACAAAAAATCAATGCTGTCCGCAAATCGTAGTTTCCAGGCACAAAATTCGACATGTTCAACGCTATTAGAAATTATACTGTTGTATGAAACTTGTATTGTTGAAAATCTTTGTCAGATGTCAGAACAAGGAAATGGTGTCAATGGCGCCGTCTGATGGCAGTTATGGCCGTCTATTGGTAAATTCCGGTTTCATATTTATATATCTGGTAAACTTACATTCCAAAACGTTCTCTCCAAGGAAGATTTTACTTTATATATTATAATACTATAGTACTCGTATATGTTATTATACATTTCGAGTAAAATTTTTTCTCGGGGAGGATGTTTTAAGAGGAGAATCTGATTTAAAACGCTAAAAAATAGCTGTTTCTTTGCAAATTTTTTATGAACAAACCATGAAGCTGATCTTTCTAAAACTCTAGGGGTGATTTATTCAGAGTTGAGAAGTAATGCGTTACTTGTAATGCCATTCTTTTTTGATAAAGATCATTACTTTTTTCTGTCTTTAACGGTAACGATAACGTCGCGTTGTTATATTTTTGCAATAACGATAACGATTCAATAGTTATATTTATCGTTACTTTAATTTTTATTGGATGGATTAGATTGGATCATATTTTATATTGCTAGCACTGAAAGATATTTCACTTTTGTGAATGTACTTTTAGTTAATCAAGTTGTGTCGGTGTTATAACAAATGAACAAAATAGGAACTTTTTGCTTGTGTAAGTATACATATATTTTTACAATTTAACATTGTATTATATATAATATATATAAGGTTATTATTTGCAATAAATATAATTACGAAATGTTTACTTTCTTATTTTTATTTCTTAAAAAATATTTTATATTTTATATTTTATATTGCATTTCGATAGTTACTACAATACCAGTGTTGATAGTCTGTAATTCACATTATATATAAATATTACGGATTTTCAATGCTATAAGTGAATCTTGAAATTCTTAATAATGACATTAAAGTTTGAAAATAATATTTAATTTAAATTCGGTAACTGTTGAGTTTAATCCCCGATGATTGTTTCTGTCAGACTCGGTCATTTTTTATACAAAAACCCATCAAATGAACCTAAGTTTTATCAACATCGGAGAAAACTAACTCAATTTTCCGAAAAATAGAAAAAGTAACGATTCTTTACTTTTTCAAGTGACGATAATAGTAACACATTACTTTTTAAAATGAATAACTAATAATTGTAATGCGTTATTTTTTTTAGGTAACGTTCCTAACTCTGGATTTATTGTAAATTTGAAGAATACAAAATAATTTTTTAATAAATAAATAATAATAATAACAATATTTTTAATAAATTTTTAATAAATAATAACAATAATAAAACATGATTTATAAATCAATACTGTGCTTCGCAATCAGAGTTGTAAATTGGCATGCAATTTGAAGTCTGTAATTCTTACCTGAAATAAAAAAAACAAAAATTTTTTTTAATTAGATAACATTTTATCCTCGAATTAAAAAAAATAGAAGAAAAGTATCAAATTGTAAGAATTGTGGAACTTTAAAAAAAATAACGATTTTGAATAAAATTTATTTATGCAGAAATTTACAAGAAGTCAATTAGTCGAATAGGTTTTTAATAATCTTGCACGCCAATTTCGGAAAAATGATTTTGAGAAAAACGTATTTAAAATTTTCAGTATTAAAAAGTAATGCTTTTTTGACTTACCGCTAATCTACTATTCCAATACAGCAAACCTTCTGCTTCCTTACAAAACTTATTTTGTCGCATTAGTTGCAATATACGAGCTATATGAGCTTCTTAATCGGCTGCTGCAATAAATTGTGTTATGCTTAATCAGCGTCATTCCTGCTTCGTAATTCGATTGTCGTAATTATCAGCGAATATTTTACAATGTTGGCCAATATTTATTTCCAGCAATTACATTATCTTTGAAATACTAGAATAGCCTTCATTAAAGACACATGCGACAACGAAGGCGGTGATTTTGATAAGTTTTGCGTCAAAATAAGTGTTTTGAAGCGAAGCGCCAAATGGTGGAATTAAAACTCTCGTTTGAGTTTTGCATGTGCTTTCTTTGTAAATAAATAGGTATTCACTAAGAATAATATCAATAATACCGTGTTAGGGACCGAGAAATGGAGCATCCCGATCCCGTTGCGACCGAGTAATGAACGCTCCCGATCCCGTTGCGCACGTTATACCTGTTCCTCAGACTGTAATTGCAGTAATATTTCGGAAGAATTTTAGTCTAAAACTTTGCGAGTATTTTCTGATAGTAATATTATTGATTAAAGCAAAAAGAAAAATCGAAAATTTTAATGATCTAAAGATTCCTCTAGATTCCTTCCTTAATTAGAATGTACTCTTGGTCTGCTTGCCAAACAATTAAATATGATTGATTGGATCCATCTAGTAAGAATCAATCATGCTCATTTCACTCGACATGTGTCCCATGATGATTTCATGGTCTAGCCGCTTTGCCGGCGGTTCAGCTTGAATCTCGTCTATTATGATATATATACAAGATTATATATATATACAAGATACAAGAGGTCTGTTCTTTTTGGTTAAACTTTTGCATTAATTCATTTTTTCTTTTTTTCTTCTTAAAAGAAAAGGAAGAAAGTTTAACTGAAAAGGTCAGCTAAAAAGAACAAGCCTAAGAATGTTTGGGAATTGAAAGTATATAACAGAGAAACAAATAATTTTATAGGAAAAAAAATAAGTCAGAAATTTAGAATAAAATCTTTTCATATAAGACTTGTTTTCGAGAAAATCGATTTTAGATATTCGCCGAATTAATTGATCGCGATAAATTAAAATACATAAATGTTTACTTACAATTACAAAAGAATTATGTAAGTATTCGACAGAATAGACAATATTTTCACACACATTTACACGCGCGCGCGCACGCACAAACCATTTATAATATAATAAAATTCATTGCACGCGAATGTTCTGTTTATATTATGTATTCCTAATTATTCAGTATCAGGAAATACCACGTGCTTGGGCTTACATCAATGTAAATGTATTATACCATGTACTTACATGAGTATAGTGTATTGATTCTTGCACAGAAAACGCGACAACGCTAACCACGCAATGAAAATTGGCATGAGAACCAATCAATTTATTGCTTTACCATAAAAACGAAAGAATGATTGGCTAATGCGCTAACTTCCACAAAATGTGACGCGGTAGCCAATAAATTTACAGCTAAGTTTCTAAGATGTTCATTGGTTATCGCATCGCATTTTACTGTGCGGCAAGCTTTTCCGCGTCCAAGGGACCTATTTTAAAAAAAATATCGCATATGAAAAACCAGGAACGCATACTATAGTATGCGTTATATATACTATAGCATTTTTCTAGTTTTTCGTATGCGATACTTTTCAAGAATAAGGCCTCAGTATATTCACTATGTAGAAGCCATTATTGCAGGCTACGTCACATTTTACCGCGTGGTGTAAACGCATTGTCGTGTTCTGTGTGTAAGAACCATTATCGCATCCTGTTTGCTCCAGTCTATGGTCATACCACTATTTGAGTCGGAAAAAAAAGGAATCATCAGAAGAAGAAGAAGAAGAAGATGAAGAACCATATCACTAGATAATGTCTCGATTAAAAGATTGGACGCACATGTGCAGATAAGTATATATTTCACTTTCTTTCATAAAAAACACTCCTGCTATCATTTGATACATTATTAAGAAATGTGATCATACATATATGATCGAATCATGTAACTAATTAAAACAATTTTTGTAAAGAATGGAACTGGTAAAATGCAATAAATGCAGTTTTTACGTGCGGATGGAGGAAGACAAGACGAAGATACCGAAGAATGATAAGAAATTCAAAGAAAAAATCAAAAAAATTATACTTGCACGAGAAATGAGAATTGCGCTAATGTTGATAAAAGATCGGATAACAATCATGAAAAAAATAAAATACTAAGGAGACTTAATATTTGACTCAGGATATGATCATCACGTCACAGTTCGTTTGATAAATCAATTTTTGCATATTATTATATAAATTTGTACACACGATAATTTTCCGGTTCTTTACTATACAGGATAAGTTAGAGTAATTAAATCAGGCTTTTACTCTATAAGAAAATTATCGATTTCATACTTAATTATCGACTTAGTGATACGAAATCAGATGTGTGGATACATCGTGGGATTGCTGGTCTGGTCGCACCAAAAAAATGTGCATTTTTAATATTTATGTATAATAAAAATAAAATAATGTAACAATTTTCACAACTCAACGTTAAACGTATCTATACTCAGACCAACAATTCGCACGTTATCCATTCATCTGTCGTTAAATCAAAAATTAGGTGTACGGTTGATAATTTTCTCATAGAATAAAAAACTGGTTTAACTACCCTAATTCACCCTGTATACGATTCTTAAAGACTCGTCTAGACGACAAAGCATAACGCGGCGTAAAGATGCCATTACATGCAAGCGTCGAGCATCTGCGCAGATGCTTGAATTTTCAGACTCCTGCGCAATAATCTTCTGCATAGCTTCTTGATGTAAAATGATAAATTGTAGAAGGTTATGTTCTGATATACACTACTATCCTAACATATAATGCTAAAAATTTATATTTATTTACATTATATAAGTATAAACTAAGATTCCATTAGTGTATCGTAAATTAAATTCAATTTCAGTAAAATTATTAAACATATTACTGCGCATACTCTGACGTTCGACGCTGCTATATAAAGGCACCTTAAGAGCGCAGGCGCAGACGTGAGAGAATTATTCCCGATCATAGAGGCGCAACAGAAATAAATTTTATTTTTAATGCCTGCGTCCACGTTACGCCAGTTGTTTTTGCTGGCGCATTGTACGTGGTTACACGGTTTGAATCCTTAAAAACATGGATAAAGAAAATTATCATCGAGACGTCATAATCGTGTCTCCTGATAGTAATAAGAAAGATGATAATAATGGATCAGTAGAGAATAATATATCTGTTAGAAGAACGTGTGATATATATATATCCGTACATTTATTAACTTTGTGTATTCTATTACACAACTTTATATTAAAACACTGCTAGTAAAAAATCACAGCTGTTTTTCATCATCTATTTGTATCAACGACAATGTTTAAACATTCGTACGCTATCTTGCACTTATTTTGCGCCTGCGCCCTTGCGCCGCATCTTTACGCCTTGTCATGTAGACGAGCCTTAATAGCACAATACAATTGTCCAAATATTCTTTATTTATGGCCCAATATTTCTAATGTTTAATCAATATATGTCAATAAATTGCTATTTGGGATAAATATATTTGTGTGAGGTTAAGTTTTATAAGTATACAAAGATTGTGAATAACACAATCTTTAATATCTTATTACTTTAATGTCTTTAGAATATAGTACATATATATAAGTATTATATATTTAGAATATAGTACATATGATGCTTTGTTTAAACATGGCAAACAACTTTTATGCATAAATATTAGGTGTGGGAAAAAGTTCGTAGCGTTTTTCTCGTTAGATGGCATTAAAAAAACGCCACGAACTTTTTCCCATACCTAATATGTATAGATATACATAAATATTTATAAACATGTATAATCATGTATGAAATATGCCTATTCATATAGCACCACAAGTTTTCAGAAATATTTCAACTAAAAAGTAAAACATTTCCTATAAAAAAATTACAAAATACGTCTGCAACATTTTGAGACAACAACAGCTCTGAAATAACAAAATGTCCGCGATTGTTGCACATAAAACCTTGTTGAAAGGTTGATAAAATGTCGTAGAAAGAATCTGCAATCTTTTTGAAATGTTACCAAAGAGGTTTCAGTTATTTCTAGTACAAAAATATATACTTGATTGATTATTTAAATAATATTTTAATTTATTATGTCGACATAATAAATTTGAATATTAAGTATCAATTAAACATATATTTAAGTATCATTTCTGAAGTACTTAAAATTTATTAAGAGTTTTGTGCTGTGTTTACAGATTACAAAACTTATTAAAATAAATTTAAAGTAGTTCTTAAAAATAGTAATTATATCGCCAACTCTCTCTCTCTCTTCCAAGCAAAACAACAAATTCGATAACGTCAAAATGACATCAAAATGAATCGGAAATGATTGAAAAATGACTTTTAGTGATCATTTTAGAGTCATTTTGATATCATAATGATTTGTTCTGCTTGAGCTCTCTCTCTCTCTC
>NW_012130076.1:4175892-4185409 GCF_000143395.1 Atta cephalotes
GTCGTCGTCGTCGTCTCTCTCTCTCTCTCTCTCTCTCTCTCTCTCTCTCTCTCTCTCTCTCTCTCTCTCTCTCTGTTTTGATCAATTAATCATACACTAAGAAAAAAATGTTGATTCAATTAAAGTCTATATTACGGGCTGTCACTAACATAAGTGATTAATTTATGTATATTTTTATTAACATAAAGGTACAAATTATTATTTCAATAATCAAGACCTTATATCAATAAAAATATACATGAATTAATTACTTACAGTTAGTGATAGTCCATACTAAAATCAACCTTTTTTCTCAGTGCATTATATATAAACACGTTTATACATAATCACTATTAAAAAAATCACTGCAGTTTGTTACACAACTATTATATACAAAAGTTTTTCGCAATTAAAGCAGAATGAGCCATTCATGTACAAAAGTTTTTCGCAATTAAACAGTCACAATAACCATAGGCATCCTTCCTAATAAACAAGAATGGATTAAAATGGATTGAAATTTTTTTCTATCCAAATGCGTATTTTAAATAGCAAATATTTTTTTTTGGATTTAATTGGATTCAATTGGATTAAATTGGATTGAAAAACTGCATTTTCTATTCAAAATTTTGAATTGAATACTATATTCACAATGCACAGAAAAAGCTAATATTATTTTTAGATTGAAAGGCATAGAGATATGCTCCATGCAATTCCTATAAATGAATAAAAATGCATTCAGGATTGAAAAGCATTCATTTTAACATTCGTGAATCAATATTTCTGAAAATCTGAATCCATTTTAATTTATTTTAATCCATTCTTATTTGCTGGATTGTCTTTCATCCATATTCTTGTTAAACAACAAGGATAACATAATATCTGGGAAGCACTCAGGTGGAATATATTCAGGTTCCCTAGAAGGAACCCTTAGTGTCCTTGCACATACATGTACCAGAGAGAAACTTGAGAAAGAATATGAGAGCATTTTCCCTGTAACCAAATACCTGTAAAATACTTTGTGCACTACAGTCCTCTGAAGAAATGAATGTTAACTACACAACATTATCCATTTTTTTGTGATGCTCTTTAATGAAATAAATCGCTGAAATCATTAAAATCTCAATTAATTTGATTAATTAATTAGTTATATTGTTGTAATTAGTTATATTAATTGTTAATTAGTTATATTAGGATATTGTTGTATCCCCTTCCTCCCTCCCCACCAACATTTCTCGGTGCTCCCTCAATATTTTTCGCAAGTCGGCGCCTATGACAATAACATCAAAATAACATTAAACTGAATCGCGATTAATCAAAAAATGATTTTTAATAAATATTTTGGAACTATTTTAACATTATGATGATTTTTTGTTTAAATATGATTCTGTTTAAATATGTTTTTCAATTTATTGCATATAATAGATTTTAGAAACATTTCTGTTAAAACATTTCATTTGATATATTATAGAATTCTTTCAGAATTGTTGCATATGAGATGTGAAAAGTTGAAATGTTTCTGAAAGCTTTCCGCAATAATCGGCTGTATGGGTATATATGTTCATACATCCCTCTTTTGTCAAATTACTTTTTAATATATAATAGAAATAATAGAAACAATAATAATGTGAAAATTGAAAAAATAATAAAAAATATAAAAATAATATATAATTAAAAAAATATAACTTTTGCATTGTCGTTTTAAAAAAAAACAAGTTTAGAAAAATGTAAAAAAAATTGCTCATACACAACTATGCATAATTTTATGTATAATTATACATAATTTTTTTATATTTCTTTTTAAACTTGAATTTTTCTAAAACAAGTAGTGTGAAAATTATCCTTTTAATTATTTTTAATGTTTTCACATTATTATTATTTCTATTACATTAAAAAATAATTTTGCAAAAGAAAGAAGAAATGTATGAATATACCAAGTACAAGTATGAAATGACGATTTGAGAAACAGATGGCACACCAATGCAGTGTGAAGTACAAAGATTTAACATTATACGCCATTTTATTGTATCATCAACAAATGTCAAACGCGCAAAGTAATTTGATTGAAAAGTGTTTGCATAATATTGTGTTGCATAATATTGTGTTTAATATGACGAAATTTGTACTAAATAAGGAGCATTCGCGGACAGCATTAATTTTTTGTTTTCATTTGAAGAAAACTGCTACGAAATCTTATCGATTACTTGGAGAAGCTTATGGTGAACATGCTCCATCGCAAAAAACGTGTGAACGATGGTTTCAAGATTGGAGATTTTGATGTTGCAGACAAGGAACATGGAAAACCGCCCAAAAAGTACGAAAACGTGGAATTGCAAGTATTGCTGGATGAAGATGATTCACAAACACAAAAACAACTCGCAGAGCAATTGAGCGTTAGTCAACAAGCTGTTTCCAATCGCCTACGAGAGATGGGAAAGATTCAGAAAGTTGGCAGATGGCAGATATCACATGAATTGAATGAGAGACAGATGGAGAGGCGCAAAACATATGTGAAATTTTGCTCAAACGATACAGAAGAAAGTCATTCTTGCATAGTATCGTTACTGGAGATGAAAAGTGGATTTTTTTTTAGAATCCCAAGCGCAAAAAATCATGGGTAGACCCAGGCGCACTATCCACATCGACCGCAAAACCGAATCGTTTTGGCAGGAAGACAATGCTCTATGCTTGGTGGGACCAGAAGGGTGTGGTCTATTATGAGCTATTGAAGCCTGGTGAAACGGTTAATACCAAACGCTATCAACAACAATTGATCGATTTGAATCGTTCGCTGCTTAAAAAACGACCAAATACCAAAAGAGGTAACACAAGGTCATTTTTCTCCATGATATATGACAATACTCCATCATATACAGAAAAACCAGTTCGAGACACGTTGGAAGCAGCTGGGAAGTTCTACCCCATGCGGCTTACTCACTAGACTTGATTCCTTCCGATTACCACTTTTTTGGGTCGATGGGTCACGCACTTGCTGAGCAGCGCTTTGATTCGTACGAAGATGTGAAAAAATGGCTTGATGAATGGTTCGCGACAAAAGGGGAAGATTTTTACTGGCGTGGTATCCACAAATTGCCCGAAAGATGGGAAAAATGTGTAAGCAATGGAGCATACTTTGAAAAAAATCTCTTTTTATCATTCTTCCGAATTTAACGTGTTTTTTGGGGGGGGGAAAAAATCGTCATTTCATACTTGTACACCTGGTATATGGATATATTTCATATATGATTATACATGTTTATGTTATTTATGTATATTTATACATATTTATACATATTCATGCATAAAAAATTTTTTGTAAGGATGTAATGATTCATTGTGTTATTCAGTGTTACATATATCTCTTTCCGGAAAATAATATTTTATATATAATTATATAAAATTATATAAAATAATATGCAGAGTGTCCGGTAAGTATTGACAAAGCGCTCGCATGTATAAGATACTAAAAATTGCCAAATATTGGTCTTCAATCATTTTTTTTTTCAATACTATCAACTTTACAAAAAAAACAGAAAGAAACAGAAATTGTTTATTTTCTTCTTATAGAACTCTAAGAATTTTTCCAAAATGTTTTTAACGCTTTATTTTGAATACCCACCCCAATTTATATTAGCAACTATTTTTACCAACACGAGAAAATACGGTATTAAAAAAATTTTCAGATTATGAGAAGAAAATAAACAATTTTTATCTCTCTGTTTTTCTGAAAAATTGATAATATTTGAGTGAAAAATTATTGAAAATCAATATTCATCGATTTTTAGTAATTAATATCTCATTAACTATTGCGAAAATTTTTAAATGATAAAAGACTTTTCGACTCAGTTTAGTCCGTATCCACACACGACCGCTTTGTCAAAATTTACTGAACATTCATTATATATAATTATATATAATTTTATATAATCAAATATAAAATTTTTTTCCGGATTATTGGAAAGAATCCAAAGTTATGTATTAAAAAAGAAAAGGATAAATACTATTATTTTTAAGTGGTTTCTTAACATTTCAAAAAAAAGAAATACATAAGATACGAATACACAAACATGTGTATATAATATATAAACGTGCATATAAGCAGGGTTGAGTAATTAAGTTAATGTTTTTTTTTAACTAAAGAATAAAGTTAAAGTTAAAAATTTACAAAATCAATAAAGTTAAGTTAAAAATTGAAGGAATAAAAAATTAACTTAACGTAAGTTAAGTCAATATTGAATTAACTTAAATTTAAAAAAAAGTTAATTTTGAAAAAAATTATTTTTTATCAAAATGTCCTAATTTTTCTTAAAATGAGATTAAATGACTATAATATAGATTATTAAGTAAATTAAATGTTTAATTTTTTTATTCATTTGTGATATAAGTATATAACACCTAACGATATAACTATATAAGTTATATAACTTTAAAAAAAACAGCCAGCATAGAGGAGATTAAGAAGTGATTACTTTTTAAGTCTTAAGTCATAAGAAATTGACCAATTACAATCGAATGCGAGAAGAATATTTGACTGTAATTGGTCAATTGGTTTCTTATGATTTAAAGCTTAAAACACCTGTTATAGACGAACTAAGGCTTATAGCATAAGGCATAACTGCAGAAACCAATCAGAGGGCTGTATTAGCATCTTGAGGAATTATTTAAGATGATCTTAAAATATGAACAAATTACGAATATATGCCCTTAGTCTTATTATATCTTATTATTTTTCTAAGATATTTAAAAGAGATAAAAAAATTATTTAACTTAAAAAAAAGTTAAAACGTTAACGTTTAAAAGTAACTTAGTTAAGTTAAAATTTAATGCATTTAAAATTAATTAAGTAAAAAGTTACTAATTTTTTAACTTTTTTTTAACTTTTAACGTTTTAACTAATTATTATCCAACCCTGCATATAAGTAATTAATATTTATGTACTTGAATGACGTGACATTATGTATTTTGGACTTTTCGTTCCTTATAGACTAGAAGACAGATTTTTTTAATCTTATGAGAAGGCTTTTTTAATTTTATGTGGATTGAATCAAACAACATATTAATTCAGGAAGAGCTGGCGAAGTTATTCAGCAAACTTGTGCACTGCTTGAAAACAAGAAAAACAATTATACTTTACATTAGCTGTGCCCTACAAATGCTTGCTGTCAAATGGTTTAACATAAATCATCATAGACAAGATTCATTCTCCATGGTAGTTTTTTTATTTGAAATATATCTCGTAATATACATGCAAGAAGTACTTGACTATATGAAAAAAATCTTGTTTCTATTTTGCTTGCAGTTAGCCGAAATGATTATTCGTCAAACATTTGTAATTTGTAAAAATCAATCATGGAACATAAAATGGGTAACAGAATTCGCAAAAGTATTTATGCAACTCTTTTTACATGAAAAAAACGAAGAATTTATTATGTATATGGCAGAAAAATATGTGGTGGAGAGTGCCAAGGTATAGAGTAAGAGAACTTACAGCTAAAATTTAAATTTTGTTTAATTTTAAAAAATTCTCATTTATATTATTGTAGATTTGTGGAAGGAATGGAAATTTATCAAATGATGTAATCTTGAATGATGTAATCGTAAACTTTTTACACCCTTCATTGAGTGTAAGAAGAGAAGAGGAACTAAAAAAGATGAAACGTATCATGCTACGATCTGTAAGACATAACGAACTTGTACATGTCTAACTATAAGATATCACCATAGTACATAATCGAACGCATGTATAAAAACGCGAATTCCGAAACAGATTACGTTATTAAATAAATATCTCTGAGCCGAATTGTTCTCTTTATGAGAAGATTCTATTCCCTGACAACATCCTGAACACTTTACAAATAGACAATAATCAAATATTGTAAATATCGTACAGTTTAACTTCCTGAAAGTGAGATCCATAAATTCTAAATAATTTTTACAGATCTGTCATGCGACATATCATGAGACAGTAATCTAAGATCTCTTTCTGTTTCTTTTTTATAATGTCTTACATTGCCATCTCAAATAGTGCATTTGATAGGATAAAAATACATTCGTAAAAATGAGAAAAACTGGTGAAATCGTGTCTTGAGAAGAATCCACGAAGTATATAATCTGTTGACAAGCATTCATGTGTTTTGAATATTTTACCAGTTTTAATGCTCGTTATTTTGATTATTCGTTACTTTTTAGCAGATTCATGATGTGAAATTATGCAAATCGCTATGTGACATTAATATACCGAGAGATTACAATAAACGATGCGCAAATAATCAATTCTTTCTATAATCTTTTTATCTACGATACGAGAAAATTCTTCTTTCTTTTAATTAAAAGACGAGCGTGATGGCCTGACGGGTTGATCCTCATTGTTCTGCATCTTCGTACTATCACTCAACATTGTCAGTAATGATCTCATGGCGTCATTTTATATCGATGACGTTCTCGCAAGATTTATTAACACGACATCTTCTATTCCCATCTTCGAGATCTCTACAACCAATTATCTATTAGGTATAGCAAGATTTTCATATTCATGATGTCTATATTGATTATGTCTATATTCATCAAGAAAAAGAGAGCGCTCGAAATATAGCAAATTTGTAACAGTGAATAATAGCTATATCTAACATAAAAATACGCTAATAGAGAAAATAGAAAATATTTTTCTATACGATAAACAGGATAAAATTCGTCAAAATATCACGGCAAGAAAGATCTTGGAAATAAGTTAAAAAAATCATTTTATCTGTTTTTAGGTATAAAGGTTTAAAGATGGCTAATTACAGGGGGGAAGAGAGATTACAGCTTATTTACGTTTAATTGTGTCTTACAGTAGATTTGAAATATTGACATATAGACTTAAAAAACATTATCAATTTATTTCATTTTAGATTATTCTTGTAAAACAAGTTCTCTTTATCAATTTTTGGTATAGAATTTTTTAATTTTGCTACACGTTTGTACATTCAATAATGAGAAAAATAAATTGAATAATTCAATAAGTTGAATTTCAATAAGTTGAATAATTTCACTAAAACTTTGATTTATATATATCTTGAATGCTCTCGTACATAGAGTTTCTTTACCTCATTCTATACGAAAGGATGATTTTGCTGAAATATCTAAAAAACTGTGAATTAAATATAAATTTGAAAATAATTTTATTGCGCCATTAAGATAATTATTATTATAATTATATTTATAGAATGTTCAAACTAGTTGATAAAATATCAAAATTTCTTGCAACATTGTCATGCTTGAGATTCCTATATAATAATCATTTTAATAGTTCAAAAACATTATTTTCAGATATATATCCAACTCAATTTTTAGATACTTCAACAAACTCGTTTTTTCCAAGTATAATGCAATTTCTATTTTTATTTATTAAAAATAACATATTAAAAAATATTTATCGATATCAAATTAAATATAAATTTGGGTATGGGAAAAAGTTCGTGGTGATTTTTTAGTAAAATTAAAGTGTCTTTCTTAGAGTATTGAAATCAATTTATTTAAATCAAATATGCTCCATTATTTTCTATAATATTTTGCCATTTTTGAGACAAAGCCATAATTCCATCGCGATAGAACTTCTGTGGTTTCTGATCGAAAAACTGCTTCAAGTGATTTTCACAGGTCTCTTTTGAAGCTAGCTTTATACCATTAAGAGAGTTCTGCAGAGATCTAAACAAATGATAGTCTGAGGGTGCTATGTCAGGACTATACGGTGGATGCATTAAAACTTCCCAGCCAAGCTCTCGCAATTTTTGCCGAGTCATCAAAGATGTGTGTGGTCGAATATTGTCGTGATGGAAGACGACATCTCTCCTATTGATTAATTCTTTCCGCTTTCTCTCAAATGCTTGTTGTAATCTCTGCAGTTGTTCATAGTAGAATTCGGAATTAATTGTTTGATTGGACGATAACAGCTCATAGTGAACGATTCTCTTCCAGTCCCACCACACACACAACATCACCTTCTTCCTCGTCAATCTAGGGATTGCTTGCGCCTTCTCTTCTTTCTTTATCCACGATCTTTTTCTAGTTGGATTGTCGTAGGTGACCCATTTTTCATCACCAGTTATCATTCTCTTCAGAAATGGCTCAATTTCATTCCATTTCAGTAGCGTATCACAAATGTTAATTCGATCCATCATATTCCTAACACTCAACTCGAGGAACCCAACGAGCTTCTTTTTGTATTCAGCTTTGTGTTAATGATTTAAAACTGTTTTTGGTCGATACCTTGTTCCCTGGCAATCTCCACAGTGCTCACATGTTTATCACACTTGACTTTTACATGATTTCATCGGACTTTTCAGTGATTGATCGACCGGAGCGAGGTTCATCTTTCACATCGAAATTTCCAGCACGAAAGCGAGTGAACCATTTCCGTGCTGCTGATTTTGATAGAGTATCTTCACCGTAAATAGCACAAATTTTTTCACAAGCCAGCATTCTTGCCTTTATCGTAGTGATACTGCAAAATGTAGTGAATTTTTTCCTTATTTATTTCCATTTTCAAAATAAAATAACTTTTGATCCACTTCATCGATTTCAATCTTTTTCGGCTCAAAACAAAGGTTAAAATGTCATTTTTTAAACGCATGTCTAGTGTTGCCGATGCGATTAGTTGCCGACTGCTGAGCATTTAATGTCATCTAACAGGAAAAACGCCACGAACTTTTTCCCATACTTAATATCTTTTCATTCACATACGTAACAGGATCAAATTATCAAGAATATTATTGAGCAACTAATTTGATGTATAAATTTTTATGAGGAAGTTGATTCGAAGATTTATAATATAGAATTATAATATAGAATTTATAATATAGAATTATAATATAGAATTATAATATAGAATTATAATTTAGAATAGATTTATAATTTATAATTTAAAATATTAAAACCTCTATATCCCTAAAAAAAATCTCTTTAAAGAAAAAAATATATACTCCAAGTATATATAGTATACATTAAGTATAAATTAATCAATGATTAATTGCATTTATTTCGTATCCATATTTTTTATTAAAAGAAATGTAATATTCAATACTTTTTTTATGCACTTAGCATATATTTGTTTTAAGAGGTTTTTTTAGGAGATTTCACTGTTTTTTGTAAATTTTTGAAAACGGTAACGTCATCATTCAACGTTGTCGTCATCATCATTGACTTAATATTGAGAATATCCCCATATTCAGAATACGCTTTTATCTCTGATATTTTATGATATGCGTGATGTAAAGTATAGTAGTATAGTATGTTAGCGCGTTAACATCATTGTAAGAGAGTTCTAAAATCGGATTGAATGTATCCAGAAGCATGACCGTTTACTGAGCGCTCAGTGAGTTCTTGCATCTGATTGGCACATTCCATTAGATCTAAAAATATAGACCAAATAGTGTGTGGTCGTCTGTCTTCTCTCTCTCTCTCTCTNTNTCTATTCTTACTCTCTCTCTATCTCTACTNTNTCTCTNTCTCTNTNTNTACTACTACTACTACTACTACTACGTACTACGTACTAACTTAAACT
>NW_012130076.1:4185429-4189940 GCF_000143395.1 Atta cephalotes
GTTACGTTACGTATACGTTACTAGTCGTAACTCGTACTACTAACTAACTAAGTAACGTAACGTAACGTACGTTACGTACGTACGTCGTCGTCGTCTCTCTCTCTCTCTCTCTCTCTCTCTCTCTCTCTCTCTCTCTCTCTCTCTCTCTCTCTCTCTCTCTCTCTCCTCTCCTTTCCTCCCTCTCTCTCTATTACATTTCACTTCAAGAGTCCGGATTCTGTTCAATTATTATTATTGAGTTAAATAATAATATTATGTTATATTACTTTTAATTTTGAATTTATAATAATAATAAACATGTTATTTTTAAAATATAAATAAATTTATAAAATGAATTTAGCATTTACTTTATTATTACTTACTACGATACATTTTATAATATCCGAAGATTATCTTAAGAATTTTCCATTGCGCACAAATGCATTTTTTTCATTTCATCATGTACAAGACAATTCTATATCATTTTGACAGTTAAGGCCGCAGCATAAACTTTTGCATAATGCATAGTGTATAAGCGAATCAACTAATCAGACTCTTTCCTTTCCTCCTATTCCATAAAAAAGAAGAATTTCAATTGGTTGATTCCCTTATGCATTATGCAATGGCCGCTCTGTGCTACGGCATTATCAATCTATCATAATCGCTGACAAAATAGACGTTCAGAAATGGTGGTATGCTCTGTCAGAATTTGTACGCGTTTCGAAAACCATCGAATCAAAAAATGTTGCAACCTTTTAGTAACTGGCTTAGTTTTCATCTTTTAGGATTTAATCCGGGTCAGAATATAAGGGCGTGTTCATATCTTGACAAAAAATAGAAAGCGGAAAAGCAGTGGCCAATCAGAACTCGCGCTGAGTACAAAAAGCCGAAATTGTAGACTACCAGCCTAGAGACTGTAGACTACCTAGAGTTTTGATTGGCTGCTGCTTTTCCGCTTTCCGCTTTTCCATCAAGATGTAAACGCTCTAAGAACCAACCAATTATATAGTCGAGTATTCTCCTGTTACAGTCGAACAGAGGAATGTTTGACTGTAATTGATATGCTTATTTTCAGCGTTAAAACAGGTCATGTGATCAAAATTGACGAATAAATACGAATACTAAACATCACGCATTTTGATCACGTGATCTGTTTGACGCTGGAAATGAGCATCGAATGTCTGAAAATACAGCCTTATATTCTAATCGGATTCCACCTTCGGTGGAAACTAGGCCACTGATCAAGTCAGATCAGTTGTTATAACAAAATCATAGTAATAAAGCCGTAACAGCAGTATATAAAGGATATAATTATAATATACAGAATATTTGTTGACTGTAAGTATGTACAACAGAGAAAGGAATAATTTTACATGAAAAAATTAAATTAGAAATTTAGACTAATTTTTTTATATAATCCTTTCGAAAAAACCAACCTTACAAGTTTAGATGTTCATCAGATTTAATTAATTTATTAAAGTAACCAAAACATAAATTATTTATAATTAGAAGAGAATTGAATATTTGATAGAATGAGTAACATTTTCACATACACATCCATTTATAATGTAATAAAATTGTACATGAATGTTCTGTTTTTATTACGTATTCCTGATTATTCACTATCAGGAAGCATCAGTGTATTGTTAGGTTATGTTCAAGCCATTTCCACTATCTCGTTGCACGTGTACCGTGTACATTTCAATAATATTTGCTCGCGTAAAAAGCATACTTGCATATCCACTTTCACCGGATATACCACTATCACTTGATGCTTTATTAAGAAATGTAATAGTATATATCTGATTGATTAAAACAATTAGTATGAAGAATGGCAGTGAGAAAGTATATACGATGTGGTGCTCGTGTATCACAACGGAAAAACGAGATGAGGACAGCGAAGATTAGCAACAAGAAACCTATGGAATCCAATGACAAAAGCAAAAAAGCTTTAGTTGTCGCTAATCTTCAACAAGAAATTAAGATAGCGCGATTATTGGCTAACAATGACAAAAAAGTCCGAGACAAAGTGCTAAAAAGACTTAATAAATGGCTCACAGTACGATCACAGAGTTCGTTTGGTAAGTCAATTTTTGTACATTATTATGTAAATTACATAATTAACACACAATGATTTTTCAGTCCTTTATTATATGTAATCACAATAATGTTCAAATATTATTTATTGGTTTAACTAGTATATTTCCAATAAATTGCTATTACAGATAGACTGTGTTCTGAGTTAATTTTTATCATTTTTATACAAAGTATATAAGTATACAAAGATTATAATTATTTTTACATGTATACTTCAACATCTTTAGATAGTATCTATAAGTGATGCTTTTTTAACGTTAGCAATAAAAAATGATTCAATTGTGTTATGTCATGGTATCATGTGTATCTCTTGCTGAAAAGCATCCAATGTATTAAAAAAGAAAGGATAAAGACCATCATTTAGACAAGTGCTTTCTTAATATTTCAAAGAAAGAAATACAAGATACGAATGACTCAATCATATATACAAAGAACTATGAAACTTGAACTTAAACACTTTGTATTTTGGTATGATATACTTTACATTCTTTACAGTGTTTACGAAGATAGATTTCATGAGCTTATGGAAAGGTCTTTTTTACTGCATGTGGATGTCAGATAAGATGTTGATCCAGGAGGAATTGGCAGAATCCCTGAGCAAGCTTGTGCATTGCTTAAAATCAAAAGATACAATTATACTTTACACTAGCTGTGCCCTACAGACGCTTGCTGCTGAATGGTTTGGCATAGATCAGTATAGATTAGATAAATTCTCCATGGTACTTTTATTATTTGAAATATATCTGATCGCAATAGACATGCAAAGACTTGAATATTTGGAAAGAATTTAATCTTGATATTTTTCTGTTTTTCTTGCAGTTGGTCAGGAGGATTCTTCGTCAAACATTTATAGTTTGTAAAAATCATTCGTGGAATATGGAATGGGTGACAGAATTTTCGAAAATATTTACGCAACTCTTTTTGCATGTAAAAACCGGCATAGGATTTAATTTGCATGTAACAGAGATATATCTAGAAGAGCTTGCCAAGGTATTTGTACAATATAAGAGAATTTGTAGCTAAAATTTAAACTTTTATTTAATTTTTATTTAATTTGTATTAGAAAATGATATATTATTGATACTGTAGATTGGTAATGGAAATCTACAAGAAGATGTAGTTCACGAACTTATTAAACCCTTTGCTGAGTATCTAATAACTACAAGTGACGAACGACAGATGAAACATATCATGCGACATATTTTCAGATATTTGATATTCCAATCGGATATTGGTTTAGATTACATAGAAAAATTTAATTCTTGGAGAGACGTATGTTAATATATCTAAAATACAAAACTCCAATACATGATGTAACGTATCTCAACATATTTATTAATTTATAAACGCATATATTTTAAATAGGCTGGCTTTCCCTGTGCACATATAGATGATATGCAAAAAGTAGAAATATCTGACATAGAAGAAAATACTGACAATGAAGATAAACAATTTTCTGAAGCTGAGTCAGAAAATGAGATTGAGAAGCCTTTAGATCCAAGGGCGGGTAAAGTGAATATCGAACTACCGCCAATACCTTTTAATGCCGCGAAGATTGCTGAGTTGCTTTCAACGTATAAATTTCATCAGTCATCAACGGCAAAATCACGCAGGCAGCTCTTGAGACTTTTTGACGAGTATGTTTTTTATTAATCTATCAAATATATAAGTTACATTTATAACATGTTGTACCGAAAAAAACTTTATATTTTCAGATTTACAGAATTGTCACAAGGAAAGATGCCGCTTGGAATAAAAAGAGTCAGGAAACCAAATCGTCAGAGAAAAGAGATGGATTCACGAAAAGCTGCATTGCGCCTTATCAAGTTTGAGAAGGATTTGGTCTCTGACAATGTGAATAAGAAACGAAAAAGAGAAGAAAATGAAAATACTTTAGACTTAGAAACTAATGTTATTAAACCAGAAAACAAATTAACTGATACAACTGCAAAGACTGAGTTACAAGATGTAGATGCAAACATAATACCATTTAAGAAACGGAAAAAAAGTGATTCAACTTGTAATGTATCTAGCACTAAATCTGATATTACTGTGAATAAGAAAAAGTTACAAATAGATACTTTCAAAAAGAGTAAAACTACAAAAAAGAAATTGCACAAAAAAAGTAAGAAATCTATAGATAAAAATGTAGAACATAAAGCAAAGAAGGCAGTAATTTCTGTAGGACAAATAACTAAAACTAGTGAGTTAGATCAACATATTTCTATCTCGCGAATTTCTAACAAAAAAGTTCGATTAGAAGAAACTAACAACAAACCTGTAACCAAGAAAGGAAGTGAGATGAAAAGCAAGATTACGAGTCAAAAAATACCATTAAAAAATGTAATGATATTTAATGCTATATTTTGTTGTATAATTAATCCTATTATGATAATACATTATATATATATATATATATATATATATATATAAGT
>NW_012130076.1:4197198-4201299 GCF_000143395.1 Atta cephalotes
GAGAGACAATTATTGATAAAAAAATTCGTAATCATTTAATAACTACGCTCAACAGAATTTATCATGTTGTATCATTTATTAAGAAATAGACAATAGAAAGATAAAACCAACATAATAAATTTATAAGTCTATATAACGAATAGAATAAACCATGGTAGGCCCAGCATTTATACAATAAAATGACAATTCTAAAATGTATTTCACAAAGTTATTTCCTAAAAAATCCCGCGCCGTTTTGTATCTTTTTATCTTTGAAGACAAATAATAGTTATTTTATACAGTTTCTGTATAAAAGTCCAAGGTAAAACTGTGTGTTGTGTACTTCCCTCCCTCTATAATTAGATTATTCATAAGTTTTTCTTTCTCCGCGAATTAATTACATCGGCTGCGAATTTGTTACGTTCATCGCGCGATTAATGTATTTGTAATATGGAATGGATACATTCTCAGGTCTATAAAAATTAATGCGTCCATTATTGGTATCTCGAGTACTTGGTGAGGAGTTGACGAGCATCGTTCTGTATCCTTTCATCGTCTTTACTTGTAACTGATACGTCACAAATTTTTTCTAGCAACTGATAGGCCAGTTGATAGTTGCCCAGTGCTATATAACATTTGCTTAAAAATAGCCTGTTCTCCAGATTTACTTTGGCCGAAAAATCCTCCGCTTTCTGGAAGCTATCAATCGCATCTTCATACGAGGCACTTGGCGGCTCCGAAAATAACGTCGCAGCAATCTACATAAGAAAATAATTAATTATTGTAATTTATCTCGCTATGCACATTTTTTTTGAGTTGCAAATTCTTCGATCAATCTTGATCAATAATTAATCATATGTAAACTGAGATGCTGTTTGGAGAAACATCAAACCATGGTGAAACATTACCTTTCTTTCTATCCAACCTAAGTTAGCCACCTCGTATTTGAATCTGCCGAGTAGATGATGCAGATCAGCATCATTTGGACATATCTCCAAGGCATTTATTACATGATCCTTGAAACGGTAACCGTTTTCTATTTTTTCCGCTAGTGGTAAAAAGTCACCGTTTACACCTACAAGTATAGCACACCATTTGTGCAGACATGAATTTGGTGTAGTGAGAAGCTTTTCGCAAGCGTCAATTCCTAAAATAATTCGTTACAAATGAGGACTTTGTTGAACGATTAACGATACACAAAATTGAATATAACTTGTTATACCTGCACAAACAACAGCTTGTCTTACATTTACATCAGTGGTGCAATTTGAATATTTATAACAGCTTCTGGCATATCTCCATACTATGTCTACACTATTTGGGTACATGTCTATGAGATCTCGTAGTTCAAGGTAATCATTTTCTTCATATCCACCTTGTTTGTGATGCTCATCAAAAACAGAAAGGTCTAATCCAGGGCAGGTGGCTTCAGTTGTCCTGCATCACTAAGCGTATAATCTTTCCCGTTTAAGTTTCGAGTAAGAATTGTTGTAATTTCGGATAAAAACGCAAAGTAAATGCAACTCAACAAATTTCAGCATGCAATTATAATTTAAATGAAGCCTGTAGATTACTTGTAAGTACAAGCAAAAAAATCTTTGATATAGAATGATTGATTTGATATATGCAATAATGCAACATTAAACTAAATTTACAGCTGCGATAACCGCGATGCACTTGAATGATAGAGATATTAAACTGACCTATTTTCAATGTCACTTATACCATTTTCGCTGTCTGAACAGTCGAAAAATTCTTCGTCACCTGCTGTTGAAAAGCCATCCACATCAGTATCATTATCTGTTGTAGTGTACATATGATCATTATCACGTTTAGAATTAAGCTTCTTCTTCTTTCTTTGTTGATTTTGTTGTGCTCTGAAAAGGATTAGATACCAATGAAATTAAATAAAAACGTTAACTCCTAGAAGATATTTGTCTAATATTCATTCTGATGAAAAAACTAGAAATGTAAATGTGTTCTTCTAATCTGTTGACATTCTTACACTTAAAAATTGTATAACATTGGAAAAATAATGTACATAACGCTTGAAAAAAAATTTAATTTAACTTTTAAAGATAGAAAAGAGACAATTCTTTTCGACGATATATTTCTTATAACTTTAAAAAATATTATTGTAAAAGATTATAAATTGAAAGCCATTCTAAGCCGCAAGACAAATTAAATAAATAAATAATATAAACATATAAATATACATAAACGTCTGAATAAACCATTAGTATCTAATTAATCAGGATTAGTAGAAGAAACTGAATTAGACCAAATACTTTAGGAATATTTCATACATCTTAAAATATCAATGAAAGAAATATCAATAAAAAAACAGCAATTATTACCTCAATCTCTCTAATTCCGTTTGCAACTCGGTGAGACGACGATCGACTTCGTCCAGATGGGCATTTTTCATGGCATGTTGCTGTTTCTCCAAGACCTTCTGATATATAAAGATACTAGCAGCGCTTATAACGCCTATAGTTGCTCCGATAGCAGCGGCGATCAAGTTAGTCTGCAGCTGACTGCTCATTTTGTTTGAGAAGAACTCCAACTGAACAATCAGTGTTCTAGAAAAACAGACATGAAGTTGTACATTTCATGTGGTGAAGGAAAGAGTATACAATTCATTCGAGAATACAGGTGAGTTTTTAGTTCATTGATGGATCAATCGCATTATGTACAAATGCAACTTTTATGAAACAAACATTTGTACATAATGTGATTGATCCATCAATCAATGAATTAAAAAATACTAGTGCTTTTCATTTAATGACACAAATCAATACAAATATTAATATCATTTTATCTTTGTTACTTATTGGAATGTCAAGGAGAATAGTTTGTGTTAATTTGTATCATTAAAACTGCATTCAAAAATTTCATCTGGATGCACTCATGTATTATTTTATTTTTATTTAACATTCGATGAAGTTTCTAAACATCTAAATAGAAAGCACTCTATGTTGACATTGAGATGTACATACCGTTCGTGAATTTTAGTGACGTTTTATAATCTTTGTCCAAAAATGATGTATCATAATTTAACTGTATTTTATCGCGCAATGAAATCTCTCGGAATCTCGTCCGATCTCAATGTGTCCTTTGATGCCCTCGAGATACGTCCGTCGCCGGACTTCCCGGCAAGGTCGATTTGGCGTCCGACAGTCCGTGCTATATCAAGGAACTATCTCGATGCCACATGCTATTTTTCCTCACGACAGCGTGACACACATATGACGTGTGTATCGCGGCCAAAGGGCAATTGTGACAAAACGATTCAGCGAGTGAATATAATCGCATAAAAAAGGCACGGCAATGTCGCTGCGCCTTGGCTTAGCGCTGAGACACTACCAGTGTCTCCAGATTCATTACATCATTATCTTTCTTCTCTCTCCTCCTTCCCGAAATATGTGTGATAGCACATTGACCCTCCACGTCCGTAGCCTCAATTCTCAATTAAACCTTCGGGGCAGTTCAGAATCACTATAGTCTTCCGTTGTCTTACTTTCGTCTCCTGGCATATCTTTCCCAATCTTTTCACTCACGTTGGACGAGCCAATTTCTCTCGATCGAGGAAATTTAATTAAATATCTGTAATCTGACGCGCGAACATCGGCCGGCGCGAACGTTAGTGCTAACATCGAGAATTCCTGCAAGTCATCGAGTGTCGATAAGAATCGCGTCGATAAGTTACTGCTACGATAATCGTTATCGAGTGTATCGAACGATTAGAAAAGGAGGGATGAGAAATTTTATTTAAACTCACACTCGGAATTATAAAAATTCAAATCTATATCTATATCAATCTATATCTATATCTAAATCTTGGTATATCAGTTTAGCCTTCCTTAAATCCAATATTGAAAATCTTTTTTCTATTGATTCTATATGAAATAGAATCTATATGAAATAGAATCAATTACAAATATTAATTGTAATAATACACATTAATTTACAAATATAAAAATTAAATATTAAACAATAATTGTGGTAAAAAAATTAATTCAATACCGAATATCGATTTGATCCAAATAAAGGAGTATGTTTTTCTATGGTCATATATTTTATTATACAGTATCTTTTTGTATATGTATATATATATATATA
>NW_012130076.1:4201352-4206034 GCF_000143395.1 Atta cephalotes
TTATGAACTTAGGCATTTACAAAGAATATTCTGTATAGAAGCAGTTATAAAATTCAACATGCGTAGAAAATACGAAGACTAATCATTCAAAAAATTGTATGCAAACAATTCTTTTTAAAAATTCATATACATTTAAGTGCATATATATTTAAAAGCAGAAACCGCTTCGAAATTGTTCTCATTGCTATAAAGCCTATTCTTTTTACACTTTTTATACATTATCTAATTAATAATATTAAAAATCTTGATTTATTCGCGTCGCAGATTTTCTAGTCTAGCTTGTAGATCCGCGTCAGCGTCTGCAAGATTGCCTGCTCCTTCTTCGTTACCTGCTGCAGTGGCAACCGGTTGCTTAGAACCGGCTATACTTAACGATCCAGATGCTTGCGGTAATCCAGAGAGTTGATCCGTCAATTGTAGACCCAGTTCATCCAACACTTGTGCAACTACAGCATCACTGGGAAAATAAAACGTCAATGCATATACATATATTTATAAAAAAATATATATTTAAATATATATTTTACAATATAATTTTATTTATAATTTGAACTTCACACATTTACTAAAAATCCAATAATTTAAATGAAGAAATAAAGACCTTATTCCAATTTAATAACGTAAACTTATTAGGCTGATATTGACAATTCGTTCTTATATTTAAGATTTAAGTAAAGTCTTAAGGTATCAGAAACCACAATCAGGAATCGTTGTTAGCATCTTAAAACATTACTTAAGCTAGTCTTCAAAGAAAAATGGATAGAGAATACCTATGCTATGGAATTTATATAAAAAAACTTAATACCTTTCTTCTTCATCTCCTTCATCTTCCATTGCATCATCTATTGCATCGTTCATGATTTCTTCCTTCATATCCATTATCTCTGATTGTTTTTCAAATTCTTGTAATATTTTCTGTATTTGAGGTAAATTTAATTGTCTATAAAAAAAATAAGAAATAAGAAATAGATTAGCCATTATTAAAAAAAATAATATATATATATATATATATATATGTACTAAATAAATGATTGTAATTAATAATTATACTTTTAGTTCAAACACAAGTTCAATTAACACATTGATACATGGTGCACTTACTTGTTCATATTTTGCATCGCTTTGGTCACTCCTTTCATAGCTTGTGTCATCGTGTTCTGGGAACGTAGGGTTTGTATTTTTAATGACACTGCTTGAATATTTGCTTTCATCAACATAAACTTCTTCACATAACGCCTTGTTCTGACCAGATCTTTAGCCATAATTTTCACAGCGTCCTATAATCAATTTAAAAAAGATAAGTATAATATTATATAAATAGCAATTAAACAAAAGAATCTACATTGTAGATTACCATTTGTCCATCTTTTGCAAGTTTCTTTATATCCGCTATAATTTTCTTTTCTTGTTGTTCCATTCTCACTCTTTCTCTATCCAAATCCCGCATAGCTTTGTTCAATGCCCTTTGATTCTTCCTGAGCATTTCCTCAGGAGTGATACGCTTACCGAATAACCACTCCATGGTGCTGACAAGCGATAATATATCAAATATAAATAGAATACAAATTTATATTAAACAAATTTTATATAATACACGTTATACAATACAGATATATAAGTACAATACATATTTCAAAAGACACACCTTGTTAAAATCGCAATTAATACTTGTTACAGTTGTAAATATTTTCTTAGATGATCACACTATGCTATTGCCATATCAATTCACATGCAAATTGTCCGCATGAGCACTCTCAAGACCTTTCCAGTACCTAACAATTAAAATATACACTTTATGAACTACAAATTTTACAGGCTAAACCGAAGAGAATACATGAGAATGTATTCTCTGCGTTGAATTTTGTACACGTTTCGTAGTCGTAGTTCTCTTAATGTGAAACAAACGTTTCTTGGGGATATATTTCTAGTATATCTATTGCCTGTTATTTAGGCGATGACGAGCAATGACGCACCGACACAAACATCAAAACCATGAAAACTGTGACTTTACCAGATATCCTGTTGATACGTATCAAGAAATTTTCGCGTACCTCAGGCAGTACCAAGAATGACATCACGAGCGGAATCGGCGCTCTTTTGACAGTTCATACTTCGACTTCACGTATAACCAATAAACCACGAGCTAAGAAGTAACTGGATGTACTGGATTGGATCTACTTTGCTTGAGATTATTCTTCGCACAGCGCAGGGTCTATACTCTGTAACTATTTTAGACTGCGTTCCGTTTCACACATGATGCGCATGCTGCTTTATTTATCCTTGTTATTCATCGTATATTAAACAAAGATAAATGATGCATCATGCGCACCATGCATGAATCGGAACGCAGCTCTATAAGTCTACTGACAATTGTCGGTATCGTTGCGCAGCTTTTCCACCATATAAAATATCTGCGCAATGCACCGACAACTGTAGATAGGTGTGTAAAGACAGTTACGGAATCGCGCCCCAAAGCGAAGAAATTAGAAAACGAAACACGCCATATTATGTATGACTGTCAATCCGAGATTTAATATCATGACAAATGCGAAGTATTTAAAAATTCAAATTATGTAATATTAAAATAAAATTGCGTAATTGCGAATTTTATATAAATATAATGATTATAAATACGTTAATTGAATTTAAATTATATTCACGGAACAATGTTAGAAAGAGATGAAAAATATAAGAGAATACACACATACAAATCAACTTTGATATATTTATCTACAAATTCAAACTAATACGAAATAAATACGATTACTAATGCCAATCTGATTGTACATCTGATTGAGGTTATATTAATGTCTACAATTCTTTTAAAAAAGGAGGGACAACAAACGATTTCAATGATTTCTTATATTGAAAAACGCAAAACACAAATATAAAACACAGATATAATATGTACATATTTGTATATAATATATAAAAGGATTATCCCATTTTAAAAAGCAAATCTAGATAACTTTAAAGTTTTATAAAAGAATTTTTATTTTCTTAAATAAAACCGTGATTTCTCTTATATATAATTCTTCTCTAATCATCTTTCTAAAGTTATTTAGATATGACTTGTAAAACAGGATACCTTGTATATTAGACAAACAGTAAATTTATTAGATATTGTAAATGTATAAAATTTGCATATATAACTTGCATCTTGTGAAAAAGCATGATATATATGTAGATAATTTATATACGTAAATAAATTGATATTCGGAGAAAAAAGAATCAGGTTCCATAAAATGTTCGCTACAACTGTTAGTTTTAATTGCTCTTTTCCTCTTTATTTTACAAGTATTTATTTTAATCCCACGTTTTCACCCGAAGCTCTGGTTCGAGAATCGACCAATTCGGTGAATGTTTTTCACTAGATAGCCAATTGAAGTCATCAATGCAGTTCCAATTGTTAATCTTTGGATCAAGGCCGGCTAAATTAAAGTGACTCGTCTGATCTTCGTAAGACCAGTTGTAAGGTGCTACATGTATCTTCGTACAATCCTCTATGATCGCCCTACTTGTGACATGTAAATAAATGGTACAGTCCGTCGATGAATGTAATCGCAGCTGCTGACATGCAAAAGCAAATACACAATCACTGCAGTCGTGCACGTAAACAGAGGATGTCACCGGTCCAACTAATATAGTGCATTGCTTCAGGTTCACCATATGCAGGGTGCTCGGCGTACCATATATCCTTACAGTACAGCGAACCAGATCAGAAAGTAGAATGTCATTCTTATTTACATTCTCGGCGTCCAACACTATACGTTCATTTACCTTGCCCAGAAGCATACAAGCACTATCTCCGTACTTGCTCGACAATTTATTGTTCTGCTTAGTCGAGCCATTCACAATGCTCTCAGATATCTTGAGATCTTTCAAGCCATCTGTGATGTCGAGCCCCTTATCGGAAGGCTTTTTCACGATTCTACGATTCTTAAAGCCAAACTTCTTTTTAGGCAAAAGCTTCATCTCCAACTCGGAAGCTTGATTCTCTAACGATTGCAAATTTTCTTGTGCGCGTCTTATGTCGTAAACCTTTAGAAACATTTTAGATTGTGATAAATAGTTCTTAAGCAATTGAATCTCCTTGTTTGACTTCTCGAAGATTCCCGGCAATGCTGAGGATGGCGTGCTGGATGCATCGTCTAGCATATCCTTGATCTTTTTGCAAGAGGAGTAAAATGTATCTTTAAAGTAGCTGCTTTGCTCGGATTCCACGGCGAGCGATTGACGTTCTTCTCTTCGCCTTTCGATAACATTTTTTCGCTCTCGATCCCTCTTTGTGATACGATCTGGCAAACTTTCCTCTATAAATTCTGTGGGGTCCATTTTAGTTAATGCTATTTCTCAGTATGGATTACACTGTTTTGAATTCCAAATGTCTTCAACGTGTTTGACTTTTCTTGGTTCATCAATCTCTCACTTTTTTCCTTATATTGTGGAACAAAAAAGTTATGTTTTTCTGATGAATACGGAGGAAAATGCTGAAACAATTTAAACACAAAAAAGATTTATCATTTTTTTTAGATTCCTAAGTAAAAACTTGTAACTTTTGTATAAAACTTTGTAAAATTACTTTTTAATAAATAAATTACTTATAATGTTCAGTAAATATTATATATATATATATATATATATATATATATATATATATAATAACTTACTTAATTAAATAA
>NW_012130076.1:4206423-4227038 GCF_000143395.1 Atta cephalotes
CTTCTATAATTACATAATTACCTTTATGAGTATACTTTTTCGTCGGTCTTAACAAAGCACAATAAAGCGTTTCCTATTCCACTGCCAATAACTACCGCTGCTACGGCAATCCCAATAAATTTCAACGCCATGAAGATTTAATGCTCATTGCGCTTCCCTATCCAGGTCTTGTAATCAAATGTCCTCAAATGATCACTGCCAGACAACTGTTCCCCAACAGTGTAGTAACCCTCCAATATTATAGGAAAATGTTGATGCATGTAATATCTGAAATCTAATACAATGAAATATAGAGGATTGATCTAATCAAGAGGTTTATTTTATTTAAGTAAACTTCTTGCATGATAACTTTTCCTCTTTTTTTATGTTAGAAACAAAAAGGAAAAAGAGATGAACTATGCAAAGAGTTCAGCTAAAAATCTAAGCAGATATAATTCACATAGTACAGATCATTCGAACAATATTGTAATGTTGTAGTAATATTGCAATAACAATGACTGTATTCAGCAGAAAAAGCTGCTTTGAAACTTGTAAGATTTTTTTTTAATTGATTATATTTTTAGTTGGTTTATATTTTTAGATCCAGGAGGAATATAAAGGGCAAGATCAATCAGCTAATTTTTCTACTAAAACAGCAATTGTAAATGTTGTAACAACGTTGTTGAAAACTTCAGTACTGGGAAACAATTCAATGGAAAAATAAATTGACTTTTGATCATTCTATGTAGTTATCCTTGCAAAAAGTCAGTTCATTTTAGCTGAATTGCTTTATATATTTTCTCTTTTTCTCTCCAAAATGAAAAGAAAAAGAGGAAAGATGAACCCTACAAGAAGTTCAGTTAAAAAAAAACAGGCCTAATGCAAATTCATATAGAAAAATCTCGGCAATCTGTCACATTTATTGCCAGATACTAAATATAGGAAGTGACTGAGAGATCCTTTTTTTTCAGTTGTACTCTTTAGCCATTTCTCCATTTAAGTTATCATTGCTCATTTTATCTCGAATATACAAGGCATGATCTAGAATAAGTCTAAATAGATTAAAATTATTCGAGAATATCGGATATGGCAATAACGTAACTCTAGGCAGAGCAATTCAGAAACGAAGGTGAGATTCTATAATTAAGTAAGTAATTCACCTTGCGAAGTGTTCAGGCAACGCCAAAATCCGTACGATCCCAGCAACAGTACTCCCTCGAAGATAAGGAAAGTCTTAGCACTTTTCTTGAGGGTTTGCACGAAGCCCAATTTGCTCGGCTGTTTCCTGATCATGCTACAATGAAACGGACAAGATTTCCTAAAATGGAAATCATCAATACTGCGGGATATGGAACTCGTAACGAAACATCGCGCAACACCATTTAACGCGGTGTAAAGGAAGGCATGAAGAGGGCGTCTCGTGAGTAAAATTGGAGAGAAATCTGAGAGAGGATGTTTTCACTCGAATGAACTTAATTAGACATATCTACTAATTAAGTAAAGTATAAATATCTATTTAATTTAAATACAATGAGATTTTGTTGATGATTCTCAAATCTAAATATAATAAATTATCTTTATTATTAATGAGATTCCAGGAATAATTGAATATCGACTATAAATATATATAATATTATCCCAGTCAGAAATGATAGTAGAATCGATATTGAATCGACGTCGAAAGCATCGATCGACATCGAATCGACGTCGATTACTATGTAGATTTCATTATCATTTTTGACTGGAACAGTAACCACCTGATGGATAATAACTCAAACTCGGATGATAACAATATAATATTGTAGTTTTTAATTGAAATTAAGTTCATTGATATATACAAAATATCTACAAAATATCAGGTTATTTATTATAGTATTTATTATAGTATTTATTATAGTATTTATTATAGTAAATAGAGTATATATTATATAGTATATATTATAGTAAATATTGTATCATAAATTAATATTCAAATTTTAATAGTAACAAACTTTATAAATTTGTTCATCTTTAATATTTTGTCGATTCAATATTACACGCGAGAAGATTCTTAATCGCGTCAGAGAGTTCCAATTTTTCAGTATGTTATAAAGTCAAAAAAAATATTTTTTCTAGAACATAAGTTAACAAATTTACAATATTTGAAGAAAAAAATTTGGGGATAAAAAAATTTAAAAAAAATTGAAGTTTCCTCGTACGATAAGCCCTGTTCGGTTTAAATGTTACTGTTCAGAAGAGCAGAAACGTTTCAACACACATTACTTTACTTTGACAAACACTCTCACGCCCATCGCGAAGGATCGGCCGAAGCTTCCTCTCCTGAAATTCGCGAAGACGACGGAGGCTGATAGCCAAAAGCTACGGCACTTTCTGCCACGAGTCCAGGGACTTTCCTCAGAGCGATAAAGAGTCATTGCAGGCTCCGATAGTGGCTCCGCGGTGTTTCCCGAGGGAACTTCGTTAAAGGAATCTTTCAAAAAGATGTATATATAGTGAAACATGGTTCGACAAGCACTCTCGAGAAACTTGGAAAATAGAAAAATATATATATTTTACTTATTAATAATATCTTATAGTAATGAATTTTACTTATAAAGCATTTTGGTCTACAAGATTATAACTTTTTATACATGATAATGTATATTATAAAAAATTATTATTAAAAAATAATATTTTTTTACTTGATAAATTTTATTAACATATAAAGACACCCAAAAATTAAATCTAAAGATTTCGTTTTAGTCAAAAAATCCTAGCAATTATTTTTTAAAATTATTTTAGCATATAATACAAGAAAAGAATTCTTACGATTTTTCAATTCGATCGAATATTGTATTTCAATATGGCTGCAATAAATAAATGAGAATTTTGAAGGGAATTGTTGGTTCATATTATCTACGCTGTAGATTATGCTATAGATACATTTAGAAACCAGCTTTATGCTGAATCAGCTGAATTATAGAAAATCAATACTTCGAAAAGATTAATAACAGAAATCTATTCCTCTTAAGAATAATTATTATTTATAATTTATAAACTGAGAGATTCAAATTAAGTCAGTTGCTTCGTGCGAATATATTTTATATGTACATACACACACACACATTATCAAATTTGTTATTGTCTATTAAAATTGATGTTAACTTGTAATTGATATTCTTCACCATTTTGACATTGATGTAGTTCTTTATTATTTCATGCAAATTTCAAAAACGCCCGATGAATCCCACCGGGATGCTACGAAAAACGCATGTATTAATAATTATTAATTGTGTAATTTTTTCTTTATAGCGAAAACATGAAAATTTTTATACACATGATGTACAATACACACATAAAACAATAAATTTTAACTTTCACATTTTCGCCCTAGAAAAAAAAGTTAAGATTTATCTCTGACCGCCGAAATGCCATCGCGATAGAATTTTCCCTTTTTTTTTACAATCCAGATAAAAACGTTCAATCATATATATGTCAATTCTGAATTTCTTTTCAGATATAATTAAAAAGAATCCTTTTTTTGAAAAGTTCTAAAAAAATTCTTTTTGCATCTAAAAATAAACTCGGAATTGATATGACTGAATTCTTTTTAAACACTCTGTGCTATCTGAGAAATTACTTTCGGCACCAATATCGTCGCGACGTACTGGTGCGCATGCAGCGTCAGAGCGCAGAATCGCGAGGTCGTGGACGTCGGCTGCTGGACGGATGGACGGTCGGTCGGCCAGCGGGGAAACACGAAACGATACCGCTTCGCTAAATATAATATACGAAGGCACGCGGTTCTACTACTGTCCGCCACGACGCGCGAAGTAGCATGATGGCGACGGCGACGGCGGCAATAGTAGTCACCGTTTGAGACCCTTGACGTTCGTACTGTCGACCTTCCGTCGCCTTTGTCGACGGTAATCACACAAGTATCATCTTGCATCTCGAGTCGCCGAGAACCGACCGTGGAAAACGGAGTGGTGAGTCTTTCCCAGGCAAGTCCGCGAACGACGAATCCCCCGAGTGTTATTTGCCAGGGGGTTTGCGATATTTTTGACGGAGCTTCTTTACCGGGACTCGATCGATTATCATCGTCGTTGAAAATCATAGTCCATAGGTGAGAGTCTTTTAAAATCATACTTTGACATATGATATGCATATAGTATACAAAAGAGAATTTTAATTATGTGTATTTAAAAAATTAAATATTACACTTATAAGTTGTATAAAAAATGTTTTTGTAAAGTTTAATTTTGAAAAATTACATTCAAGACTTCTGGAAATTCTTTAATTAATATTTAATAATTATTAAATATTTTTAATAGCTTTATTTAGATATAGTTTTTAATTATTTTAAAAATTATAAATATATGTTGTATCTGAAATATTTTAAAGATCTATAAAATAATCTATAAACTATTTATAAAATTACATATTTTAGATGTTTAATGTTAAGGGAATAAGATATTAAATTAAATAAATTAATTCAAAATTATCACATTTTTAAATTATAATTTGAAATATTAACTCATAGATTTTATCGAGTTTACGTACTATAATTATATATTAATATATATTAATATATTATATTAATATATATTAATATATATATTAATAGTATATTGTTGAATTTCACTTTTGGGCCTAGAAAATTATTTTTTTCTTTTATTAAATTAGTTTTATTTTATTAATATTATTATTAACATGATTTACAAATATCTCTGCCTAATTTCTTAAATCATAAAAAAGACCGTCCAAGAAATCTTAAAAAATATACATTGATTTATGTTTGCAATTATGAAATATTCCAAGTCAAGGTAATGTAAATTTTATGATTATTCACCGTTAACTCAAAGTCGTTTGCTCGTGTATTGTATCTCGGTTTTCAATGCCGATCTCGTGGCTGTAAATATATGTGCCATTTATTATTATTTTGCTGAATGGAACTAATCTCCGACTAAGATATTTTGTGAGTGCTCAGATTAATAATATTTCTTGAGGTACATTTGCAATCTTTAAAACTGTCTCATGGAAGGTATTAAATTAAGTCATTACATTTATTATTAAATGTTTTATTAAAAATTTATTAAATAATTAAGAATTATTATTCAGAATAAAGTGATTAAAATCGTTAAGTAAAAACTGTCTTATTATCTTTATGCGAAAAAGAGATATTAATCAAAAATACAAAATTTAGAAAATGAAATTCTTAGTTTAAGACTGACAATATTATGAACAGATGATGCAATGACAACTGACTTTTACGATTATTGATCGTCGAATATACCACAAGCACTATGCTCAAGCGGTAACATCCTGCACGATAGACGCACAATAATGAAAAATACGTCGATATACACCCACTCACCCTTCCTGTATATTCTTTCTATACACCAACATGTAGGCGCAAATGCGTGCATCTCTCCGGATTTAGATATAAAGAATAAATTGAATTTAGAAATCAATTTAAAAAAAAAGACGAACAAATATTCCCTTCATCCTATGAAATTTGATGTGTAGAATAAAAAAAGGATTTTTGTCTACCATTATTTTATAAAATCATAAATAATTTAAACTTTATTTCCGACAGCAATTAACTTAAAATACTGAAATATTATTAAAATTATTTTATACGTATTTAACAATTTGTTAAGTTCGAACTTGCAGATATTTCAAAATAAAACATGTGTAAACATTTATAAAAATATATATAAAAGTATACCATTTGTATAAAATATCTATGTAATAGAGATGAGTATCCAGAAGCCCGAAGACCTTTTGTCTATTGTTATATCATCTGAACTTCCGCCATCTTCAAATTCCCGACAGCTGTTTATAAATCAAGATCAACAGGTGTGTTCATTTTACTACTAGAAATTGTAGTGTTTTTCATTTCTAATAATAAATCTAGAAATCCTTTTCTTAACAAAAGTTCTATTAATTCAGTATTCAATTTGATATGATTCTTACCATAACTAAAATCTAATTCGCATAATAATTTAATAATTTGAAAGATAGTGCATTTTTTTAAAAAGATGCAATAATGCAGCATAATATTTCGCAATCAAAGAGAACAAATGGCATTTTTCTATTCTACGAAATATTTATCTTTCGTTCTGAGAACTTTGTCTCATATAAGCATTTATCTTTAATAGGATGAAGAAGCGTCCGATTGTCCTCTATTAACACCAAGTCCACCACCTACTCAAACCAACGAGACTCTACAATCGACACCGATATTCAATGCCCTGGAAGGAACTCCATTAGAAATGATACCGACGCCAACGCTCGAAAATATTAATACAGAAGACGGACTTAACTTCATGAACATTGTGAATAGTTCGAGTAAACCTTTAAACGATGGTATGTATTTTCTATCTATTACAATACGGCACGCAATTAAGCATTACCTTCAATGGCACTATGTGATTTCAATAACATTATCTTTGTATTTTCTTTTTATCATTATTGGATTATGAATTTAGCAATTAATTTATAATAATAAAATAGAATTTTATAACAATTATGTACTAAATATAAAATCAAAAAAGAAAAGGAGGATACAAGTTATATTTATTATTTGTAAATTATTTATTATTTGTAAATTGAAGATTTCTTTTCTTTAAATGAATATTAAATATTCTTTAAGTCACGTTCTTTGATGAGCTGAAAAGCTTACGTAATCGTGTTTCTGTATATAACGTCGACGTTCATTAAAGCGCTTTTGATAATAGGATCCAGTTTCAATTTAAACGATGATCCAATCAGTCATTTCTATCACATGACTGGTATTTAATCTTCTTATATTCAATATTAAAATTGCCTAAATTAAAAAGATGACAATATCCCATTTGGTTGCATAAAAAAATATTTTAAATCTTTCTGTTTTAAGATTTATTTTAAAAATACAGAAATATATTGAATTATTCAAACACAATTTAATCGATTTACAATTAGTTCGAATCACAATCTTTTTAATCATTTTTTCGTAATATAAAAATAATTGTTCAGAAAGTTTTAATTTTAATAGTGGTTGTACTATATTAAATGATTAAACTTGTATATCGTATCGTAATGTTTCAGAACCGAGTTCACGTGATCCCATGGTGGAGTCTACTAGCAGCGGTAGTAGCAGTGACACAAACGAACCCGTTTGCGCACAATTATTGACACAATTAAATACTGCCTATCAACATCTCGCACCAGATGCTCAAGCTTTAGTAAGTATCGGAATTTGAAGACTTTTTCAAATATAAAATAAAATCAATATAAAAAATGATTCAATAATACAATATTTAATTTAAATATTAAAAATTGGAAATTTCTTAAAATGTTAAAGATTCTCGAGAATTTTGAATGCTTAAAAAAATCTTTTTTATAAGTATTTGAATATATTATTAAAAATAAAATTATTACTTGTGTCTGTGTATAAAATAAGGAATTAAAACATCAAAACTTTCGAGATTTTTTTACATATTTATTGTTTAATAATCTAGTTTTGGAATATTAAAAATGATTTATAATTTTTTTCGTATATTCCAAATTATTTAATCTTCCGCCTATTATTGTATGTACGTGTATATGTGCCTATTGTGCTTAATGTATTGTATGTTTATCACAAAATTCACAAATTCCGTTTATGCTACTTGCAAAAACAACGGACATCTGTGCTACTTCATACATTATATATTTTTACATTTGCTTGACACAGAGAAAAGATACTTTATTAAATATATCACATGTGCACGAAAGATGCTACCTTGTGATTGCATTCACGAAGTCGTGATTGTATTCACACACTCGCAATCTGTATCTTTTTAACTAAGATCAACTAAGTTGTTACTTCGTATTTTCTCCTCGTTTTGTCATCTCAGCTGCTTGTGTATATAGAAACCCAATGCAGATAAGATACGACTAGGGTGACCATATAAAATGACGTATACAATTAAGAGAGCTACATGCAACATAGGGAAAATTTAGACATTAACTTTCACTTTATCTTTTCAATAAAATTGATAAAAAAAGACAGATATTACTTATATATTTATTATATATGGAGCTACAAATTTTTTATATTTAAATTAATTTAGTTTAAATGAATGATAATGAATAATAATTTTTTAATTCAAATTAATTTTTATTTTTTAACTTTAATTTTTATTGAAATGAATTCAATAAATTTAGTTGATATAAATTAATAAATATGATTAAGTATTTAACTGTGTACATTTAATAGAAATCTTTTAGAATATATAAAGTTAGTTTCTCATTTTGTATATTTTATTAATTTCTTAATCGCGGATATATTTCGAATATAAAATATTAGGCTGAATCTAAAGAAACCTGCAAAAACGGCCGAGAACTCCTTGTGAAAGAGGACTTATCCTCGAGAACTGGGACGCCTGATTCCCGGATCTGGTCACCCTAGGATTGACATTTCGTTACTGTATCATCGGAGATTTAAAAGAAATGTAGGTAGGTGTACTTATATGAATGTTCGATTTATTTATGTGCCTTTGCTGTTCCACATTTGAAATAAAATTCAAGAGGATTCCCAATTTTCAACGATCTCATGTTGACTAAAATTCATCGCTTGTCGCTTTCTAACAATCATCATACGTATTTATGTCTTAACTGTTTAGTTTTACAACCAGGAGAACGGCGGCAAACCACCACTCGTTGGGATACAACTGGTAGTACCGAAACCGCCCAAAGATTATCGTTTCATGAAGTGGAACTGGCCATTGATACGGAAGACATGCTACTGGTCATTGATGTCGATCTTGACCGGATGTGCCGCTCTCGTTATCGGCATTATCGCTACAATGCCTAAGAAGTATGTACGCACACTATGTATGTTTACCTGTACGAATAAACTCGTGAATGATAAAAATCAGAAAGAACGATTATAATTCCCTACTTAAAGGAATTTTCGATAATCTCAACATGAGAAGATGGTTACAAATTAGACAACCTTTGGAAAAAATGTTATATATACATGGACATATTTTATATAATTATATATAATTATATATAATTATATACAATTATATATATTATATATAATTTTATGAATAATTACATACAATTGTAAATAAAATGTGTCAATTTTTCATATAATTATATATAATTTTATATAATTATGTTTAACTATATATGAAACATTTTTTTTTTTCGGGAAAGGTAGTTGAAGTAATTTTTTCTGACAACTGCGAATATTTTGCATTTTGTCACTTTATGTAATTTCTACATCATTTTTTATACAATAAAAATCTTAATTTAAATTTTTCTTTCCTAAAAATCATGAGTAAAATAATGTTTTATCTAATTCAAATTTAACTCTCGCATAATGTATACCTAATATTTTATTTAACTTAAATTTAATTTGCATACAGTATACTTACATATAAATACGAACATAAACATTTTATCAAAAAGTATGTAATGAATAGCGTTTTAATAAGTAGATGATCTTTAAATTATATAATTGATCTTAAAATGTGTATAATTGAAAAATTTATGTTATTTATTTACTTTCTCATATAAATTATGTTGTTTTGACACTAAGAAATATTCAAGAAATATTAATTTAATATAAAATATATAACAAAATAAATAACAATAATCACAATATGTTAATACGCGGGTTAATACGCGCGTAATTAACACGCGGATATGTTAAAAAATTCAACACAAAATTTTAAGAAAGATATAAGTGGACATTTTTAACACAAATACAAAATTCTTCATTACGTATAATTTCACATGAATTATTTGCATGTTAGATGCGACCCACCGGTGGAATGGTGGCAAGGCAGTACCTTCTACGAAATATTCCCGGCGTCCTTTCAGGACTCGACGAAGAGCGCCGATGGGATCGGCGATTTGCGAGGGATAATTATGCGGCTAAATTACTTAAAGAATTTCGGAATACGGACTATACGACTCAACTCGATATTTCCGGCGCCGCATTACCCGGAATATTATTCGGACATTAGCAATATGACGGACGTGAACAAGGAGTTGGGTACATTGGGAGACTTCTCCGTTCTCGTCCGCGAGATCCACAGGCGAAATATGAGTATCATCCTCGATTTGCCTTTATATCCATTTATGAAGAGCTTGAATGAAGCGAAGGCGAACGAGACTGAACGTACGCTTCGGGAAAGACGAGATCTCGTGAATAGCGCAATAATTCATGACATACTGCCGTCCGCACCGTCCACGATTGATGCCATCCGCGACACCTTGTCGATACCGCTGCAGGAAGTAAAGAGAGAAACGTTTCCTTCCAGTCACTCAGCTCGTCAGCAGGAACACCCTGTTAGCGAGGCTATCAAAATCTGGCAGCAGCGAGGAGTAGACGGTTTCTATCTCAAGGGACTGGAACATTACGTTGGCGAAGACACGTTTGTGAGTGATCTTAGATACTGGAGATCTCTTCTGCATCCGGGCAATATCTTCATCTGTCACATAAACGCCTTGGACGCCGCTACTTCTGTCGCGAGGAACTCTATTTTGTCCAAGATAGATCTGATTGATGTGACTCTTCGTTTGGTGAACGGCACGAAAAATATTAAAGCGCAGATCGAGAGTATCACGAAGGGTGTGCTCTTTGACAAACCCTCTTACCCGTGGATCCACTGGTCCGTAGGTAGTGTGGACACCAGCAGAGTGGCCTCTACTATGACCGTCAAGAATGCTAGTGTGGCAGCTTCTCTTCTTGGCATGATGCTTCCTGGGACGCCAAGTATATTTTATGGTGATGAGGTATGAATTACATCATGAATGAGATCCACGAATCTGGAGAATGTCTAGTCAACCAAATTTACTCAAACTTTATACAACATCTGCTGATAAATATTGTCAGCAGGAAGATTACTTTGACGTAGAATCTATTAATTAAGATGCTGATGACAGAATGCTACAAAAATGATTAACAAATTATTTACATGACTTGAAACAGATTGACAATAAAAACCTAGTAAATATGCACATAATTTGATGCAGAAATTGAGCAGACTCTGCGTTTGACAAGTTCTGTTCGATTTCTTCCAGCAAAATACAAATTTAATGCATAAGACCAATTTACTGAATTTTTCTAATTGAATGTGAAAACAATAATTTACTGACTTTCTGTAAAGAGTTTGGTTATTGGATATTAGCGTAATTCGTATGTTTAAAAAATACGCAATTATTATTTATTTTTTTTATTTCTTGAGTCATCATCATCATTTTTTTCATTGCAATGCAAGATATTAACAGCACATTTCAATATTTTAATAAATATCTCTTTTTAAAATAATTCAAAAAATATTTAATACACAAGAGTTATTATTAATCGAATTTTCATTTGCTCAGATAGGTATCGAAGATTGTGAGTGTCGAGATCATAAGGATTTGGCACACGTGCACAATTTGATTCCTATGTATTGGGAGAAGAAGGAAGGCTCAGAAAGCAGTTTTTCGCCTTCAGGAGTTACCGCTTGGCTACCAGAAGCTAGGAAACCTATGGAAACCAGTTTAAAAAGCACTGTTACAGAGATGGCGAAGCTAAGAATGGAAGCTACGCCGGTTTACGTCAAAGCGGTGTTAAGAGAAAATCAAAGTACTGCGAATTGTGATGTTAGGTAAAGCCCTTTGGGTTACACGAATTTTCGGATTTGTGATTGTCCTTAAAATTTTTTTCTTCCTTATAAATCTAAATATCTTTAATGATTACGTAACTCATCTTTTTAACAACTCAAGAAATTAATTTTATTTCTTTATTTTGCGTGCTAAATACATATTTTTGTCTTGCTAGATAGAACAATTATTAATTTAAAATTTTTTGTCGACAGATCGTATTGTTATAATAATAATAATGATATAAAATGTTATGTGATAGCTTAATTTAATATTCTTCTGTCTAGATATGTGGAAGATGAAATGATCGTGATTGAGCGGTGGTATCCACGAAGAAATTCCTATGTGTTTGTGGCCAATTTTGGCAACGAGACGCGCGTAAAGGATCTGTCATTCCTTTATTACGGTGGTTACGTCGTTGTTGGACCAAATTACAGAATAAATCGGAATGTGTACTTCAAAAAACTTACCGTCCCCCCTGGAGAAGCGTTTGTTATAAAATTGGATAAGTAAGAGAGTCTCTCGATTGAATAATAGGCTGTCTTATATATCGTGAGATTATACTTTTATTCATTAAACATCATTAAAGATATGGATATCTTACAACGAAATAAAATTTTATAAAATTTTACTTTATAAAATTTCGGGGATAAAATATTTTTTGAATGATTAAAGGTAAAAAATTTTTCACGAATTGCTTAGGAATGTGAAAATAAATAAAGATTTTTTAAAAATTGTTTTTCGATTAATTGAAACAGAGAAAGAGAAAGAAGACGAATAATAAGAATAAAAAAAAATCAAAAAAGAGAGCGTCCAATAAATTGTTCATCATGATTAATACAAATAATACTTATTTCACAGCAAATGTTACCGTTACTTATGTATATCGTATTAAAAAATTGAATTTTTACAACGAATTTCAATGCATATCGGTCACGTCATACCCATAAAATTGATCTAATGCGGTTTGATTTGGAATTCTATAATACGCAACTATTACCGTATTTATTATCAAACCCTAAAAATATTACAGATGCGAAAGACTTCACATTTTTTTTATTATACTTCCTTTGATAAATCAAAATCTATTGTGTCATAATGTTGTAACAAATTCATCTTAATTGTTGTTACGATCAAAATATGGTGTAAAATCTTCGTAAATAGGAACGGTAATTAAAAAATACTTTTTACGATATAACAATTATAATAATCGTTTTGAGTACTTATACAATGTTGCTAATTATGTTTCTCGTTGGCATCGAATCGTACAATTATATACGATTTTTTAGATAATTATATATGTATATTAGAAATAGAAACGTATCGTATATATTAATTGACTGTGTGACTGCAAAGAATTTATATTAACAAAATTATCTCTTTGTATTTACACAGATAAATAAAAAAAATTCTGAATATATTCCTGTCTATATTATATTAATTATAAAATATAATAAAATTTTTATATAATAAAGACGGATAGCAACAAACATAAAAACATTTATTTTATAAAAAAAAAACGAAAATGTTTTTGATTGTTTCTCTACATAAGTATATAAACTTTCATTTTTACTTTGTTTTAAATTTGTTCAATATATTACAGGTCTTGAAAAAGGTACGAATTTGAAAAAATGATAAAAGTGTAAAAGATGAATACTGAAAGATGAAAATAGAGAAAAGAACAATTAACAGAAAACTATTTTGTTAATGTAAAATACACATAATTTTATATATTAAATATATTTTGGCTGTATGTTATCAGCTAAAAATATCAGTTACAATAATCAAAATAAGCTAATATCAGCCTATATTATTCAAAATCTTTTGATGTTAACCCGTGAATGTGCTCTGATCAACTGCAAAAAACAATAAATAATTTTGCTTATAATATGATTTTACGCAGCAATGACTATATTTTTCCTCTCTGCAGTTCTAAATCAGTAACTTTTAAACGAATAAGTGAATTTAAATAAACTTTTGTACAAAATATTTATTATTTTTTTATCAGTATTGTTTAAAATTTGATTTAATTTTTAATGTTTCTCATAAAATTGACAAATAATAATACTACAAAATATTTTATAAAATATTTTATATAACAATCAAGGCTAATAAAAAACTAAGTAACTTTTAAACCAATAAAAGAATTATGCTCAAATTTTACATAGATATTCAGACATAATAATAGAACAATCTATATAATTTTTATGTTTTATATCTATAAAATTTTTTTATATTTTTGGCAATGTTTTAAGATGTAACACATACATCTTTAATAGATTATTATAGATAATTTAATAAGCTCGTCGAATGCAATTGTTTGCATTCTTTTGGTATAATCGTAACGAAAATTGTGATTATCTGGATGGCGATCTATCCATTTTGTAGAAATTCTGTAAAAAAGTCACAATAATTTATTAATACAAAGTTTATGAAATTAATTCAAATGCTTCATTAATTTTTCTTTGACAAATAATTAAATAATTCTCTTTAATTCTCTTTCTAGAGTGAAATCAAATAATATTATGGATATTTTATTATTTTATAATTTTATAAAACAATTCTATCGTTAATTTTAATTACTGCTTACCTTCATAGCTATATCAATAAGATTTTCGGTCATAACAGCCCCAGTCTGCTGTACCATATTATAAAAGTATCCTTTTTGTTGCAAAAGGATATACGGATGGCCAAGTTCCTAAAATCAACATTTATAATAGTTTTGTAAAGTTCTTGTATCGAGAAAGAAATTCCGAAATCTAAAAATTTTGTGATTTGAAACATCTTGCTATCTATTTCTTTAAACCACACATAAATTATAGCATTAAAGTTATCGGAATCGTGTTACCTTTGAATTATTTAGCTATTGATTTGTACTTACCACAAGATGTCCAGCATCCATCACGAATATTCTATCACTGTCCATAATGGTATTCAATCTGTGAGCTATGGTAAACACAGTACAGTTTACAAATTTCGTCCTAACTGTCTTTTGTATAAGGGAATCCGTGTAAGGATCAATGTTGGCAGTTGCTTCATCTAATATCATAATCCGATTGTTTTTAACAATAGCGCGCGCGAGGCACAGTAGTTGCTTCTGGCCGACACTGAAATTCGATCCTTCATCGGATACCTTTGTGTTCAATCCGGCAACCATTTCAGAAATCGTCTCCTTCAATTCGACATCCTGGAGCGCTTGCCATAGTATGGCGTCGGAATACTGATCGAAGGGATCGAGATTCTGTCGTAGACTACCGGTAAACAGGAATGGTTCCTGAGGGATAATACTGATCTTCGAGCGAAAATCGTGCAGAGCGATAGCGCCGGTGGATACATCGTCTATAAGGATCTCACCCTCCACGCAGGCCAGACGAAAGAGAGCGTTGATCACAGATGACTTTCCTGCGCCAGTTCTGCCAACGATACCGATCTTCTCTTTCGGCATAACGATAAAACTGACGTCTCTGAGGATGCAAACGCCTCGAGGATTATATTTTAAGTTTACGTTTTTAAACTTCACAAGACCCTTTGTAGGCCAATCATCCGGCGGTTTGGCATCCGGTTTACTGTCAATCATCGGCTCCTCCTCCAAGTGGCTATATTCGAGTATTCTCTCTATAGAGGTCAACTGACTCTCCAATTCGGCCGTTTGTCTAATTCCCCACTGCAGCATGTTTGTCAATGCCATAGTTTGCGTGATTAACAGACCGATGTTACTAACAACAGCCAATCCGTCAACAACCGTGAAAGCTATAATTATTGCCCCGATGTAAAGCTGGCAAATCACATCGATGTAGAAGCCGAATGCTCGAGAAGTGGACAGGAAGAGGAAGCAAGCGGACGTATGGACATCCTGATGAACGCACAGGTCAGACATCAGTATCTCTTCGGCGTTGGAAGCTCTAATTGTCGTCAGACCTTGCAGAGACGCCCCGAGGAGGTCAAAAATCGGCGATCGTGCTAAGCAAGTTGTTTTTTATTATTATTTATTTATTTTAAATTTATATTATTTATTTTAAATTTTCGTTAATTCATACAGCACAGATTAATCCAACAATATTTCAGTGTTGCAGCATATTGCTGTAAGCTTCTGTACTATATGGATAAAAACAAAATCCAAAATCCAATTTGAAGAAAACTTTAATAAATACAACTTTAATAAATAAATTAATTAATTCAGTATGCAAATGATTTAAAAGAATGATCAAAAAGAGAGATCGGAAGTAACTTTTCGCTAATTACAAATATTACTATTTATAAATATTGCATGGATTATTTACTTGTCCCTTCGAGGCGCTTGATACTGCGACTAGTACTGATATATATCATTCGGAGATAGATGAAAATGCAAACGCAAATCACAGTGGGTATCGCTAGCCACGGGGTAACCGCTATGACCATAAGTATTACTGTGATCGTGATGAGTCCGATTACTATGATGTCGAATACGCACATTGATAGCAATAAGTCGACAATATTGATATCCCTGGCAAATCTAAGATAAAAGACGTTTCTCTTTTTTTAGATTAAATTAGGCTCACTTTATCAAAAAGTTGTTAAAAATAAATGACAATAAATAAAAAACTATAATGATTATAGTTAAATAAAAAAAATTTTAAATATTAGAGAATGTACTATTAGAGAGAGGAAGAAAAATTAGACGTACGTCTAATTAGTTGCTCTTCTACACTTACCTGTTTAATATACGGCCAGCTGGATTAGTACTGTAAAAATACATAGTTGCACGCAATATACTGCGAAACATGGCGGAGTGAAGATTTATTGAGGACCACATGCATACATTGAAGTACACGATTGTTTGGAATTGCCACAATAATATAATGGCCGCTATCATAGCGGTGTATATGTAGAGCATGAAATCGCGGGACAGTGGACCTTCCCACTGAAAGTCCCAGGTGGAGTTACCCATTTCATGCCACGAGCTAGATTCGACGTTTACCCAGAATGCAACGAAGTAATCGCTGCCGCCAGATACTACTTGATTTGCTAAGAAGATCAACATCATCAATGTGATCATAATAGGACTCTTACTCGCCTTAAAATAAGCGAATAATGTTTTGCGAGATATGTGACCCTTTGCCAGCGTTTCCTTTGTATCAATCGGCAAGATGTTCCCATGATCCTTCGTTTCAATTTTTAGCGAAATTTGACGCTGCATTTCGGACTGTCTACGCTCAATCTCTTTATCCTTCGTGTCTGCCGCCTTCACCAATTTCATAAAATCATGGCCCAATGCTTGTAGTTGGTCGAATGTACCTTTTTGCTCGATACTACCATTATTCATCACAATAATCTGATCAGCGAGTTGCAAATACTGCAGCTGATGCGTCACCAAAATTCTCGTTTTTTCCTGATAGGTAATTGTTAAATAAAATAATTAAAATTTAAAATCACAAGAAGCTATCCAAGACATGTCCTAAGATGTCTACAGGATATCCTTAGGACATTCTAATGAGAACTGTTATGTAGGAATATGAATACTTTGCGAGTCTTACTTTTAGATAGCCGAAGATACACTTGTCTACAAGACATCTGCTGACGTGCGAATCCACAGCGGAGAGGGGATCATCCAGCAAGTAGATATCAGCGTCTTTATAGATCGCTCTTGCCAGATTGATTCTGGCACGTTGGCCACCACTTAAATTCATTCCCCTTTCGCCCACGATGGTACGATCGCCATGGGGAAACGAGTTTATGTCTGATTCCATCTGGCAGACTCTGATCACTTCATCATAACGCGACTTATCCATCGTCTGTCCGAATAGAACGTTCTGCTTCACAGAGGACGCGAAGATCCATGGCTGTTGACTGACGTAGTTTATTCTGCCATGGCATTCGATGCTTCCACTTGTTAGAGGTAATTCCTGAAGTATCGCTTGTAAGAGACTGCTCTTGCCCGAACCTACCTGACCGACAATAGCGATGAAGCTTCCAGGTGGCACGGTTAAGCTTACGTTACGCAATGTATCTTCCTTACCGTCACCGTGCCACTTGGCATTTACATTAGTCATAGAAAGGGCATATGAATCAGTGACTGTCTGATATATAAGGTTTTGTCTCGTTTTGGTGATCTCATCGTGTAACATAAAGCTTCGTAGACGGCGAATACAAACTAATGCCTGTACTAATTGATGGAGACCTATGAAATAAGTTTATTATTAAGTTTATTATCAAATGTATCTTATTTTATTAATTATCTTTCTCGTTAAAGATAGAACTCAGTGTAATAGTAATCTTCAACAAGTACTAAATTTTGCAAACTTTTTTTGTATTATTTTTTGTATTATTTTTAAAAGATTGTTAAAATTGAAATATATATAGGAAATAAATGATTTAATCTATATATATCGCATTTTTAATATAAGGTTTTATTTTTTATATCTTATCTTTAATTATAGGTAAAGCTATTATAAATTATAATTTTTTCTAAAGATTATTTCTTCATGTCGTTTATAAAAATGTCTTGAAATTTGCATCGATAATTATCTTACCCATTGAAAATCCAAAAATCAGCGAATTCCGTAAAACGTTGTAATATGCTGTTACTAAATATACTTTTTCGGCATTGATGTAATTCCCGAATAGGACGTATGACAATACCGCAACGAAGATACTAAGTCGCGGTACACAGCAGTCAAGAGTAAGAGCTAGTTGTCTCAAGATGGAGTATTTCTTTATTACACTCATTTCCCGCCTGGAAATAATTAAATCTGAACAATTTGGTATTAATAAAAATAAGGACATATACAAAATAAATCCTCATATTAATTATAAGGAAAAATAATGTGTAAAAATAATGATATTAAATATATTAAGAATTTTAAGCAAGACTTTATATGAATCAAATATGACAAAGAAAGTCAAGATCGGTCATTTTGGATGTTACAAATAATATATTATATATTCTTTTATTAAATCAATTTCAGATATTAATAATATTAAATGAAAAAAAATAATATGAGAGACAGATATATGATTTAGTTATACTTACTTCCTCGCCTTTTCCACGAGATTAGAAAAAGGAATCTCCCAAACATACATTTTAATTACTTGCAATCCAGTAATTACCTGATTCATCAATCTAAGTCTATTGTCTGTTTTTTCTGCTGATTTGAGCGTTAAAGGTGCAATTATCTTTGCCAAGAACGCTGAAATAGTCATTTTGAAATATTGTGACAATCTTATCGTACGTATTAGGTGTATAATTTTGCTTCCGTCGTTTTTTTTCCGAAATTCGAGGCTTTATTGTAAAAAACTGGTTATACATTTATGATTCAAAGTATTGTCCATCGCTGGCCACTACTTTCTCCCATCTTTCGGGTAGCGTACGAATCCCGCGTCGAAAAAACTGGTCATCTTTTGAGGCTATCCCCGAATCGATCCAATTTTTTACTTCTTCATAAGACCGGAAGTGCTGGTCAACCAGGCCGTGCCATTGATCGAAACAAGTGATAGTTAGAGGGAGCAACGTCTGGAGAATACGGCGGGTGGGGTAGGACTTCCCATTTCAACGTTTCCAAGTATGTCTTGACCACTTTCGCAACATGGGGTCGAGCATTGTCATGCTGCAAAATCACTTTATCGTGTCTCTCGTTGTATTGCAGCCGTTTGTCTTTCAATGCTCGGTTCAAACGCATCAATTGCGTTTGATACTGATTGCCTGTGTGATTGTTTCAGTCGGTTTTAACAGTTCATAATACACTACGCCGAGCTGGTCCCACCAAATACAGAGCATGACCTTGGAGCCGTGAATATTCGGTTTGGCCGTCGACGTGGAAGCATGGCCGGGAACTCCCCATGATTTTCTGCGCTTGGGATTATCGTAATGAACCCATTTTTTGTCCCCAGTCACAATGCGATGCAAAAATCCCTTTCGTCTTTGCCTTTCAAGCAGCTGTTCACAAGCAAACAAACGCCGCTCAACATCTCTCGGCTTCAATTCGTACGGCACCCAATTTCCTTGCTTCTGAATCATTCCCATGGCTTTGAGGCATTTTGAAATGGCTTGTTGAGTCACTCCCAATGATCGTGCCAATTCTTCTTGATTTTGACACGAATCTTGCTCAAGTAATGCCTCCAATTCTGCATCTTCGAAAACCTTCTCTCTTCCACCGCTTTGCCGGTTTTCGACGTCAAAATCACCGTTCTTGAAGTGTTCAAACCACTCACGACACGTTCTTTCACTAATAGCGGCCTCACCATAAGTATTTGAGAGCATTCGATGAGCCTCAGCCGCAGATTTCTTCATATTGAAGCAAAAAATTAAAACCTCCCGCAAATGACGAGAATTTGGCTCGTAAACTGACATTTTCAATCGAGAATAACTTTATGATGCAGACACAAATCGACTAATGTTTCTATGGAGTTATGTTGACAGATGCTCAAGTTTATTGTATGACGTCTATGATCTATTTATTTCAACCACCACTTACCGCTAAAGCAATCTATAGGAAAACGGCGGAAGCAAAGTTGTACATCTAATAATATTGTTACAGAGATGTATTAATCGTACGATTTTTACAATCATTTATTGATGAAAGCTGCCAATACCTTGAGAAGGCATGAATAGTAAAAACACTGTTATTCCGATTAATGCTGCCCATCCAATTTCGAAAAATGTAATGTATGTGATCCATACAATTTGAAGAGGAGCAATCCAAATGTAATGCAGATCTACCAGGGACGCTTCCAATCTAGTAATATCGCTACTCAAAAAATTTACCATCTAAAAATGTATAAACTTGGATTAATCTTTTAGCAAACATTTATTGAATTGTTCTTTTAACTATGGTTTTACATAGTACGGTAAATATTAGTAATACGTGGTGCATACACACACACACACACACACACACACACACACACACACACACACACACACACACACACACACACACTACACTACTACTACTACTACTACTACTACTACTACTACTACTACTACTACTACTACTACTACTACTACTACTACTACGTACTACTACTACTACTACTACTACTAC
>NW_012130076.1:4227058-4228745 GCF_000143395.1 Atta cephalotes
CACACACACACACTACACACACACACAACACACACACACTACACACACACACCACGCACGCACGCACGCACGCACGCACGCACGCACGCACGCACGCACGCACGCACGCACGCACGCACGCACACACACACACACACACACACACACACACAACTATACATGTGCGCGCGCGCACATGTATAGTTTCAAAATTATTTTAATACAAAAAATTTCTTTAAATTCTACAATATCTCTATTCTTCTAATTTCTGTATTCTTTATCTAGTGCTTCCTCTACGTCACATTTCATCAGACATACTTTGAGGAAATAAATATTTAGCTTGTATCTTACCTGTCCAACAGATGTTTCACTGTCTAACACAGAATTGGAGAGCTTTAATATTTTTTGATAAATCAATGTGGTACAAGCCACTTTAATTTTCAGTCCTATGTGAAAGGAACAATGTACGCAATAATGTGTAATAAAAGCATCCATGATGGATAAAAGAATTATACCGCCTGCGCAGTAATATACTTCGTCGCTCCATTCTTTTTTGTCGATCGCGAAGTAACGTAACAAAGTAGCAAGTAATAACGGTTGATACATTCTGTAATATAATTAAACATTATTAGAAGCAGTAGCATGTATGAAAATTATGTTATAAATCATATTAATAACTTATTAACTTATAACTTTTGGCTGATCAGTTTTTCTTAAATTCACACTGAATCGTATAAAAAAGTAAAGTTTATTTTTACTAATAATATGATAAGTGATTATGATAAACTCTTTAATATATGTGTATAAAAAAGTTATTTCCCTTTTTATATTTGCAGTTGGATTTTCTAATTAGATAAAATAATCTTCTACTTATACACATTATCTATTTGTCACTATAATAAAGAAACTATTATAATTATTTATATATATATATATATATATCCAACTTATTTACAATATTTATTTAGTGACGTAGCTTCTATTTCAGAGCAAGTAAGTAAAGCCAAAGTTTGATTTCAAATACATCATATTGATACACAATTTGTTTATCTTTATTTACTTAACATACCTAGAAAACAGCTCCATAACTGCTTCTGCAATTCCGATTAGAAGAAGCGGTTTTCCGAAACAGCGCAATAGCACTCTAAGTAATTGTGGTTTACTGTCATTTTTCTTTTTAGCACATGATTCCACTTCTCTTTCCCAAGCTTTATCTATAATTTCACCTAAGTTGTTAGTTCTGTCTTGTGTAAGAGTAGCATAAAGATCGGTCTCCTCCAAATCTTTTTTGTAGCCAGCTCGAAAAATCTTTCGGGTCCACCTATATGTATTAATCATTAAACTCCTTAAATATCTACTATATGATAACATATAGTAGATATTCAATTATTATTTTAACTCATGCAAATATATGAATATTTGCATGTATGCACAGAGCACATACAAGTGCATATGTATACGAAGAACTTTGAACGTGCGAAGAATCTTGAACGTGCATTAAATATTATATATAAAGCTTCAAAGCATTGCATGAAGAGATTATTTATTTCCAATAAAAATATTTTTAATATTCATATTAGGTGTGAGAAAAAGTTCATGGCGTTTTTTTAATGCCATCTAATGGGAAAAACTTTTTCCCACACCTAATATTTCCTCATCATCAAATCGCATTGATATATATATATATATATATATATATATATATATA
>NW_012130076.1:4232086-4240376 GCF_000143395.1 Atta cephalotes
ACACACACATATATATATATATATATATATATATATATATACATATATATAAATGTGTGCATGCGTGCGTGCGTGCGTGCGCGCGCATATACATTCATGTATCTACCGAATGTCATTGATGACTGATCTCAATATTTTATAACCTAATACCTTTATACATAGAATAATTAGAGGAATAATATTGTATACAAAAATCGTATAATTTTATTTTTTTTAAATGAAGATGATTTTCACTTTTTGCTTCTAGAAAAAAAACATGATCAAAATATGTTCTTTTCGAAACCATTTCACTTTCATCTGAAACATTTTTTTTTAAAATGCTGTTTAAAAGATGTTTTTGAGTCGTTTAAACTGGGGCACCTGGTATATACATAAATACAAGCGCACACGCGCTTGTGTCAATAATATATAAATGAAAACCCAATTTTATAAGAATGAACTTTTCAAACGCAAAAAATTATAAGTCATAGAAGGTTGGTCCAATAGGGACATTTGTGCAGAAGGATGAGAACTACATATCCAAAATTTAGTCAATTTGACCAAAGAGCCAATTTTCACAAAGTTGAGGGAGGTTTTTAAATCAAAAAACTTGTGATTAAAATTAAAACTAAGTACTTATATAATATATTATATAATACATTAATAAACATAAAATTTAAAAAAGTAGTTTAAAAAGTGTTTAAGTAATTAAACAATTTTTTAAATGTATTCTGTACTTACCAAATTGATTGTGATAAAAACCTTTTCTCATTAAAAGCTCTCATTAATCGTCTGGAAATAAGACAGTCGAGTTTGTCTGACACTTTATCACACTCTCCTTGTGCGCTATATCATATTTCCTTGAATAAGAACGATACATATTCTTATCGTGAGTAAAGTTGAACAGTATACATAATGCAAACAAATTTTCAAGAAAAAGAAGATATTTAAAAGATATAACCAATTAGCTCATTCGAGTAATGCAACCTTAGCGTGATGGCTGTGTTATGTACTTGGCGAAAGACGCTACTGTGTCTACTGAGTCTCGTTATCCTGATGCTTAAACGGTTGTAAATTTACTGATAGCACAAATCTCTCTTTTTATCACCGTTTTTAAACGACTTTTGTTTAATATAAGAGCTAGTCATTTTAAAACATTTTCAAATTTATCTGTTTATTTATATGTCTCGCATTTTTTGTTGTTATTCATTTTTAGGAATATTTAATAATTAATTTACTCGATTTAAATAATTTATTTTATTTATATATATTATAATATGTCATCAAATAAAATAAGTCTAGTCTGAAATAAGTATTGTTCACACATACACATGCACATATAACATTAAATTCAGTAAGTACTAGCTAGTTGCACACTGAACACTATATTTTTCTAACATTTAGACGTCGTGCAATTCTTACTACGAATGAGAACGACATAATATACGAGCGAGAACGATACTTTCTTTATTTTTATTTTCTTGTATGTTCAGAAAGCAACATCTGGCAAATAGCTGCAGTGAAAGGAAATGATATTATTGCATGTCGAAACAGTCAAGGAACTTCTGTAACACGGAAAATAAGAAAACGAGCTCGAGGAGAACTGTAATTATGGTGTGTCTGCGATATTTTTGGCGAAATTCTTATACTTTCCATATTCGATGTCGTATGTGAAAGAGGCAACGAAAAAAAATATATGCGCAACTGGCTCGTTAATCTTGCAAGAAAATTGATGTTATCCATTTATTTTGCATGATCGGCATGCCTCAGCATTTCTCAGCATTTGACTAGAAAAGTTTACCTCGAAGCTAGTACGATGTATCTATTGCCAGTCTGGTGTATACCTTCGACTTGCGTCGAAGTCTAAAAAGTCATGCAGGTATGAAAGTTAACAACAATGAAGAATATCCTGTCATCTGAAGAAACAAACTGTAAATTCCTAAATGACGATTTCTTTCATTTTTAGTCCGAAGCTGATCTCACTGAAGCATTAAACTTAGTAATTTGGAACAAACGAATCTTGTCTTTTTTGGGCTTATGGCCACTCAAGCCAAATCAATTTCTATTCATATTTTTTATCATATACATGATAATTTATTGTATCATGGGAGCAGGCCATTTGATTAAGAATGTTGATCAGCCGGAAGTCGTCATAGCAAATTTAACAGATAACATATTATTTGGAATGATATTGGGAAAAATGTTCATATGCAAACGCAGCTGCGAGATAATGATCGAGTTTCTGAAAAGCATCGAAATCGATTTCACGACAAGAATGTACGACAATGTTCAGGAGAAAAAGGCATATCTATATTATAACAAAATCGCACTGCTTTTCGTAAAGATATCGACAAGTATGGCAGGATTAGCAGCCACGATGTATTATTTGAGGACATTTTTCGAAAATTGGAGCGCGAGTAAGTACGACCATTATATATTTTTACGCGTAAGACTTAAAGCTATATTTCATGATAATGGTTTAAAAAGCATTATCTATCGTTCATTATCTATTGTATCCTCGAGTCATTATTTGCTATTCCAAAGTGGAATGTACTATGCAGACATGTTGTGTTCCAACTCAATACTTTTAGATATCGAGATGCTATAAGTAATAAAAATTTAATTTTTATTTGAAATAATTGAGTAATACAACACTGTCGTTTATTTTAATAAAATCGTATTTTGTAATATTACAACTTTTATTTTGAATATTTAAATATTTTTAATTTTATTTATACGCTGTAAAAGGCTATAAAAGGCTATAAACTAATTTATAGAAAAAGATAAAATTACTTGCAATTGGTTTCTTTTTGGGTCAGTCTGATCGACGATTACGATTATATTCCAATTAGGCTATGGTTGGATAAATATAATAAAGACGATGGAAAATTAAATATAACGTGATGTATATAGTTGTATCCGGTAATTTTTCGTATAAATTACCGTACCCGGTTCATCCCTTCTTTGAGATCAAGGACACTCCTACGTACATATGCATGTGCGTGTATCTGGCGCTAGGTATAGCGATTATAGTATGCGGTTATGCTGGACCAGATGCTTTTGTACTCAGCATGACTCTTCATGTTTGCGGTCAGTTTGCCGTTTTATCATGCAAAGTCAACCATTTGTTAAAAGATAATGAGAATTATCGTCGCCACATTAATAACATTGTATTGAGACATTACCATCTAATAAGGTGAATTCATATTTAATTTATTACACGTAATAATAAAATTTTAACATAATAGTAATTTTAATTATAATGCGTTTGCATAGGTGTATGTTACTCCTTATATAGATTATGTCAAGCTAACTATTATAGTTTGACATTAGGAATAATACGATATTTTAACAATGCATTATAATTCCAGATTAGCAGAGATCTTAGAGAGCAATTTCAACATAATATGCCTACAGCAAACTCTGGGCACTTTATTGTTGCTCTGTTTCACAGTATATCATACAATTTCGGTGAGCTTTATGATTTGAAGGTTGGAAGATTATTCACTTTACAATTTGCTTCTCCTATTTAAAAAAATATTGATGCTAAATAAAACATTTTATCAATATTTTATAATTGGAAATAATTTAATTAAGTTAAATTTTTAAAAAATTTGGTGCTTATTTTTCTTTCAAGTTTATTATAGTTTTTATCAATTAACTCTGCACTAATTATATAAAAAATTATGGATTCTTATGAAAAGCGTTTGTTTTTATGTATATGTTGCAGCCACAGACTTCTATAACTATGTAGAGGTGCCTTTCGAATTACACATGATGTATCATTTATCTCTAGTGTTAATTAATTAATGAAGAAGGATAAAATCATGCGCTTCGTGCGTAACTCGGAATGCATCTTAGACTACTAATTCAATATGACAGGAAAGAAATAATCTTGATTCCGAGTTTTTCTTATTTCAGTTTACATATGCCATATGATTATGCATGCGCCTTATCTTGTATCGCGTGAATTTATATGAAATCACTAATGTTAATTATCTGTGTAATTTATACAGGGTGTCCCAAAATAATCGCCAAATATTTCATGGGCAGATAGAGCAGATTAAACTAAATCAAAAAGTTCTTTTCTAGTTTGTAATTTTCGCAATAGTTAACAAGTTATTAATTATTAAAAATTGTAGAAAATTGGTCTTCAATAATTTTTTATTCAAATACTATTAACATTGAATATTAAATAGACTGTCGATTTTATCTCCAGGTTTGAAGCGCTGAACAGCGTCATATTTGTGTTCATTCATTCTCACATATAGGGTTTCCCAAAATAATCACCAAATATTTCATGAGCAGGATTAGAGCGAACTAAACTGAGTCGGAAAGTCCTCTACCATTTTGCAATTTTCGCAATAGTTAACAAGATATTAATTATTAAAAATTGTCGCAAATTAGTTTTTAATAATTTTTTATTCAGTCTACTTACTATCAAAACTTTACAGAAAAATTGCAAGAGACAAAAATTATTTATTTTCTTTTCATAAAGTTCTGAGAATTTTTTCAGAATTTTTTTCAGAATTTTTTATGCTAAAAAGTTATAAAAAATTCTGAAAAAATTCTTAGAGCTCTATGAAAAGAAAATAAACAAGTTTTTTTCTTGCAGTTTTTCTGTAAAGTTGATAGTAAGTAGACTGAGTAAAAAATTATTAAAGACTAATTTGCGACAATTTTTTAATAATTAATATCTTGTTAACTATTGCGAAAATTGTAAAATGGTAGAGAACTTTCCGACTCAATTTAGTCCGCTCTATCTGTTCATGAAATATTTGGCGATTATTTTGGGAAACCCTATCACAGTGCTTTGAGTGATTTAAAAAATTCAAAAGTGGCGATTTTGACATGAGAAACGAAGAACGTGGAAAACCACCGAAAAAGTTTGAAGACAGCGAATTGCAAGCATTGTTGGATGAGGATGACGCTCAAACTCAACAACAACTCGCGGATCAATTGAATGTGACATGAGAAGCCTTCTCCATACGTGAAATCCATGGGAAAGATCCAGAAGATGGGAAAATGGGTTCCACATGAACTGAATGAAAGACAGCAGGAAAACCGAAAAACCACTTGCGAAATGCTGCTCGTCAGATACAAAAGAAAGTCATTTCTTCATCGAATTGTGACTGGCGATGAAAAGTGGATATATTTTGAGAATCCTAAGCGTAAAAGATTATGGATAACTCCAGGCGAACCATCGACATCGACTGCAAGGCCAAATCGCTATGGACGGAAGACAATGTTCTGTGTTTGGTGAGATCAGAAAGGTGTGATCTATTATGAGCTGCTAAAACCTGGCGAAACCGTTAATACTGAATGCTACCGACAACAAATGTTCAATTTGAATCAAGCTTTGTGTGAAAAACGACCGGAATATCAAAAAAGGCAACACAAAGTAATTTTGCTTCATGATAATGCACCATCAGACACAGCAAAACTGGTCAAGGAAACGATTGATTTGGTTGGGAAATACTTTCGCATGCGGCTTACTCATCAGACTTGGCTCCGTCCGATTACCACTTATTTGCATCGATGGGACACGCACTTGCTCAGCAGCGCTTTACTTCTTACGAAGATGTACGAAAATGGCTAGATGACTGGTTTGGCTCAAAAGAGCAACAATTTTTTTGGCGTGGCATCCACAAATTGTCAAACAGATGGAAAAAATGTATAGCTACCGATGGGCAATATTTCGAATAAAATATTTTTTATCATTTTCATAATAACAATAAACGTGTATTTTCTATAAAAAAATTCCGATTTCATATTTACATACCTGGTATGTGAGAGTGAACATAAATATGGTGCTGCTCAGCGCTTCAAATATGGAGAAAATCGACAGTCTATTTCTAGAAGTCTGTGATTGTAGCTTTTATAATGTGATAAATAAAAAATGTAAATGGGTAATTTCACTAATTCCGCATAGCAAGCTGTCGTTATTTTGACGTCGATAGTCATTTTAAATTATTCACATGTAACCTATATTTAAGATGTAATAATGATATCGTCTTTTTGATCAAATAACTTAATGACGTCATTTATTTATTATGTCTTTACAATGTCATACTTAATAACATCGAAATAGCCAATTGTCGACATACAACGTATGTCGTTTATTCCGTTAATAACATGAAAATAATGATGAATATTTTTTATGTCAGTTAAACGTTCAGAAACCATATAGTCATAAGAATAACTAATTAATGACGTCAAATGGACGATACCGTCAATAACACGAAAAAAATGATGTATTTTTTACATCGACATATGACATTATGTACTTGACAAATCACGTCATTTTTACGATGTTTGGATCATTTTAAACGTCATAAGAGTGAAGAATAACTAATTAATGATGACTAATGAATGTTAAATAGATGACATCTTGGATAACTTATAATTATAGTGCAGAATTCTTTAAAATTTGAGCATATTAAATAATATACATGCACAATATTTTTTATAAATTAATTGTTCATATTGATATCCAATTAATGAACGATTAACGAAACCATATTTCAGACATCGGCATATGGCGATGAAACTACTCTCCTAGCTTTTGCATTATATGTAGCTTGCGTAATTAGTACAATTCTTGCTTATTGCTATATAGGAGAATGCCTCATCATTGAGGTAATTACAAAAAATAGGATAATTAATTTATCTATCTGGATATAAAAAATGTGATTAATCAATACTTCAAAATATTTGCAAATTTGTCTATTTTAATCTTATATATTTTGAAATTACTCTACTTAATTAGAGTACTAATTACTTGAATTATATGCTAAAAATCTTAAAAATAAATTAATTATAAATTATTTCCTAGAAAACACAAATTAGACAAAGAGTCCAAATTTGGGACATACAGCATATATATAAGACGTCTTAAAGTAACTTACAAATCATTTTATGTCCTGATTTTGGATTTCGTGTAATTTGAATTGCCTTTGTAAAGTATATATTAACATTGCTTGTTTTATTCAGAGCACAACATTACGTGAAGCATTTTACAATTCCGATTGGTACAATAATCCTCCATCAACATCAAAGCTAATCAATATTTGCATGGTTCGATCTGAGAAACCATTAATGTTGACTGCTGGTAAATTCTGCGTATTATCATTGAATACATTTACGAGTGTAAGTCAATGAATTATATATATTTTTAAGGAGATCCTAAAGCCTCTTATTTTATCACGTATAATTAAGTAAGCACGTATAATTTTTGTATAAGAAATACTTTTTTTCTCTTTTACCGATTTGAAAATCCTTTTCCAGGATTAAAGTATACGCATTAATACGTGTCTGGAAAATGGAGTCTGTCGAGAACAATAAAAAATTTCAAAATTGATATATTTTTTATCATTTCTTAGTGTAACATGACATCTCAGCTGTCAAGTCGTAACAATATTTACTTGATATGAAAGCTTTGCAACATGTATGTACAAAAGTGGTTTCCAGATATAATTTACACGAACAAACAGTGTTGAGTTCTTAGAATTAGACTTAGACGCTTTATCACGACGAATTTGTTATACGAAAACACATGTGTATCATAAATTGCATGAGATATTGCTGTGATAGTATAAAAAGACATATCGATGTGCGGTGCGCGGCGCGACATGTAGTGATTTCGTCGGAGTTAAAACTTTGCTTTAGGATCCCCTTAAATTGTTTATTTTTCATCGTTTTATTAATGAATATACTTCTTAGAGTATATTTTATTTACAGATTGTAAAAACATCGATGGCGTATGTATCTGTGTTACGTGAGTTTATATAAAAGTATTTTATATAAACTTAGTTTAAAATATTTTATCAAAATTTGTCTACAAAATAAAAATATAAGATTATATTAACAATTAGATTTATATTAATTATAATTATATATAATAACTTATATTAACTATGTTATAATTTATAAACTTCTTAATACTACTTATCCATACCTATTGTTTTAATAACAAACAAATATTCGTTGAAATTCATAATATTGATATTTGAAATTTATACATAATGCTTACATTACATACTGATAATCATATTTGAAATTTAGATTAAGAAATCTATCTTTTTCATTATAATAGAATTTTAATTATATAAAATAAAAAACAGTAAAAGCAGTAATAATAAAGAAGAATTCAAATCCTGGAAAAAATTTTTTATGTGCATGAATATACAATATATAAATATATAAACATACATAACACTCATAAATATTCATAAACATATATAATTATATATGTGAAATATATCCATACATGTTCATATATCCTTCTTTCTTTCGTAAAATTACTTTTTAA
>NW_012130076.1:4241688-4245037 GCF_000143395.1 Atta cephalotes
ATAATTTTCGCATTATTTTAGAAAAAAAAACAAGTTTGGAAAATATAAAAAAATTGCTCATAACATAATTATGCTCATAACATATAATTTGATATATAATTATACATAAATAATTTTTTACATTTCTTCAAACTTGATTTTTTCTAAAACAAATAATGCGAAAGTTATCTTTAATGATTGTTAACGTTTTCACATTACTATTATTTCTATTATATTAAAAAGTAATTTTAAAAGAAAAAAGAATGTATGAACATGCATGGACACATTTTATATATAATTATACATGTTTATGAATGTTTATGTATGTATATGTATGTTTTATGTATATTTATATATATTCATGCATGAAAAATTTTTTACCGGGTGTTACAAAAATAAATATCATATTTATATGATGGATTAGATGTATTTCCAAATGTATGTGGATATGCAGATTTAACAAAAATTTTAATAAACCAGCTAACGCTAAATATTCATAGAACATTCGAATCGTATTGTGTGCCGAATATTCCGGTAAAAAAATTGTCAGAGTCACACAGAATATACAAATGTCGATGAAATGTTCAAAATATTATGAATATCCTTGTGTATGAAAAAAAAAAATACACGAAATCGCGAGCGAGTTAACAGTACATATCTTTGCTGACAGAGGGTCGTGGAGAATATTTACTTAACAAGAATTATCTAAGAGAGAATATAAAGAGCGCAGCATTTTGCTTGTAAGCCCCAAAATTGGGGCTCACAAGCAAAGATGAAAATGTGAAGTGTATTCTTTAAATACAAATTTTATTTAAAAACTAATTCAGAATTTTTGAAAAAATTGAAATTTTGCGGAACATATATAGAAAATTTTCGGAATATGTAACGATATATTATAAATCAATAGTAGAAAGATGTGAGCTATTCTCGTGGATGCAATCTAAAAATAGTAAGGAACTGACAGCTAATCACATTTGAGCCATATTAAAAATATGGTTGATGACATATTCATTATGAGCGCTTGAATTAGTATTTGAAATTCATACGCTTAATATCCCACATCCCTTTCCAAATATATATTAAATACGTATCTATATTGCATTTACATTGCGTTTCATTTTATATAAATATAATATATGTATTAAATATGTAATTAATATGATATGAAATATCTAAGTCAAAATATGTATTTAATACGTATGTAATATGTAACAGGTATATTGTGCATATCCAAGTCAAAATACTTATATGATACGTAATATGTAATACGTAATTGTTTATATTTAAATGTGTAAAAATCAAACACGTAATTGTTACATATATAAGAGAATGTAATACGTCATAAGATAAAGTATTGTAGTAGCAAGTAAATATTTCCGCAATAAGTACTCTGGAATACTCTTGGAACATTTTTTGGGGATTTTAGGAATTTTTTATGAATATTTCAAAAATATTGTTAGGTGGGAAATCTCGATGAATAAAGAAAAAAATAATTAAATAATTTTCTTACCTCTTTGCACGACTTACGAAAATTTAAAAAGAATTACACAGTTGTCTAAAATAAAGTATTTCTAAATGACTAATAGTATATTGAAAAAAATTTATTAAATCTCGAAACACTTTTTTTTTAACTAAATGTTTACTAATCATTAGTAAACATTTATTTAAAATAAATAAATATTTATTTAGAATTATTCACATAAATATTTATTAAAATTTAGTTTTTTTTTTGTATAGTCAGTATTTTTTCTTTAAATGCACATACAAATAGTACAATATGCCAAGATGCACTAGAGTTATAGTCTAAACTTTTTTCTATGGTAATTATTTAGAATAACTCCTCCTCCCTATCTTAAATCTTAATAAAAATATACTTATTCGTATTTTCACAAAACGAAAGAATCTGGCAAAAAAACGCGATGATCGGCTTCGAATTATTAAGCGAATTAATGGAATTATATAGCATTAAAGTGACTTTAGAGGTTAAGATATTTGTCATTCCGCCTTAATATAGCACTATGTATACGTTCTGCATTAATTACACACATTCACTGCTTTAAAAACACAAATTCACTGCTTTAAAAATACAAATTTATTGCTTTACAAATAAAAATTCATTGCTTTAAGCACACAAATTCTTTGCATTAACAATGAATTTGTATTTTTAAAGTAGTAAATTTGTGTTTTTGATGCATGATGAATTTGTATTTTTAAAACAGTAAATTTGTATAATTAATGCAGAATGTATATATAGAGCTATATCGAATCGAGATAGATATCTTAATCTTTCTGGCTCGTTTCAGACCGTATTCAGAATGCGCTTTTATCGATAAAAGTGCGCTTTTATCTCTGATAGTCTATAGTATGCGTAACGTAAATTATAGCATGTTAGCACGCTAACATCTCTGTAAGCGCATTCTGAATACGGGCCTCCAATTTTAACGCTTAATAACTCGATTCACTAACCGTCGTGTTTTTTCGCCAGATTCTTTTGAGTGAAAACACGTCGAATAAGTATATTTTTATTAAGAGATTTGAGATGGAGGTAAAAGAACACAAAACCAGTTAGTGAAATAGCGGACAACAAACCATTGACTTAAACGAAGTAGAACATGTCATCTACAATTAATAATAGTAGTAGAGGATGTAGTATTGTAGTAGGATTGCCATCTGTTCTCATTTCCCCGAATGTCCTCTTTATTTCGTCCTTTTTTTAAAACATCAAGAGATCTGGAGGGATTTTCCAAAGGTATCCACAATAATTATAAGTAATTACTTTGGAAAATCTTTTCGAACGTTCCCCGAATACATAAAAAATCAGCATATAAAAAGCTGATGTCGTCCAGAGGATAGATATGATAACCTTAGAGTAGTATAATGGCGAGAGTATAATGGCGAGAGTAAGGTGGTTTTCCGATCCAGCCAGAAATGATTGATCGATCAACGTCAAATCGATGATAATTCAACATCGACGTTAATTCAATATTAATCGATCAATTATTTGTATCTGAGAATGTAATAGGACGTATAGTCTGTATGAATGTACGAAATGGTTGAAATCTATAATTAAAATCGCATTGATCGATCAACTATTTCCGGGAAGAAAAATCAACTTACTCCCGACATGTCTACAGCCTCTACTGTTACTGTTCATTGTAGACGATGTTTAAAATTTGTTTACACTGTTATAAAACAGATATTCCATAACTATAGTTTTAACAAAATAATTAAATTGTATGACATTTCACGCGTCATCCTCTGCATGCAAAGCCTTACAATTAAGTTTTTCAAGATTTTTTAATCAAATTTTTATAATATACAATTCTGTATAACATGTGTATATATATATATATATATATATATATATATA
>NW_012130076.1:4246695-4259634 GCF_000143395.1 Atta cephalotes
TGTATATATATATATATATATATATATATATATATACACAGGGTAATCTATTATAATCCAATTTTCTCCCGAACAATACTCGAAAAAATATTTCAAGTAAAACTTCTTATTCAAGAAGGACATTTTATGATGAATATATATTTCTTATAGCTGAAGATATCTTTGGAGTAAGTTTTTACTTGCAACATTTTCTTCGAATAACGAATAATTCGAAAGATAAGATTGAATAGAAAGATTATAATGAATCACTCTGTATATTGATGTGAATTATTAAAACTTCTTTGGCGTATTTATTTATCGATGTTGCGTGCTATCATGAAGGAATATAAGAAAATTATTATTTAAGAACATACGCATAATTCACAATATTGAACAATTTTGTATAGTAGATAAAGTAAATAGAATGATTGTATAGTAGTAAAGTAAATAAAATGATAAAATAAAAATAACTTATGGCTATTTTTCTAGAAATTTAAATTATATTTATAATTTAGATCTTCAATTTAGATTTATATTCGTAAAGCACATTTCTTTGTTTATACAAAATCGTTTTGAGTGTATTAAAATATCCGTATATTTAAATAATAATCTAAAATGCACAGATTCTTTCCATTTTTTATCATGACGGAAAAATTAGTATTTCAAGATTGCAATTAGAGTTATACTGCACAATATTCGAAAAGCTGAACTTTTTGTACACGCAGTCTAAAACAAACTGACAACAACTTTTATTTGTAATCGTGCATCGCTGAAGAAACAACAAATCTGCATCGATGAAGAACCAATTATGTTCAATTTTACTTTGGATTAAAAGCACTGGGTTCAGTAACACACTTATATGCAATTTATACATTAATTTTGGGTGCAGTTATTATCTATATCCCATAATCCGCGTGTTTCTATCCCAGATTCTATAGACAGTTCTAAGTACAAAAACAGAGATTACTTGGATTCTTACATTCGTATATTCGATACAGTTTGATGCGAGCTCTCGAGGAAAGAACAACGTAACGCACGATGCAGGTGATGAGTTGCCGATTTTTTTACTGTTACAAAACGCCATGAAGAGTTATATGTTATTACATTACTTAACGATTAATTATAAAGACTTTAATATTTCTTTCAGGATCAAAAAGACTTAGATCGTGCGGCCAAGGTGTTATCTTGGAACAAATGGCTAATGTCAATGCTGGGTCTTTGGCCTTTTCAATCCAATGATCTTATTTTCTCGATTAGTTTTGTCTACTTCAGTTTTCTCTTGATTCTGGAGTATCTGAGCTTCTTCTTTTACATTAGTGATCTCGAACTCGTGATCATGAATTTGACAGAAAACGTGGCATTTTTACAGATATTTGTGCGAATGAGTACGTTAAGGTTATATAATGATGAAATTGGTGAAGTCATAACGGAGGCCATGAAAGATTTTGATGAGGCAAATTATAAAACCGCCGAGGAGATTAAGACATTCGTCACTTACTATGCTAAATCGAGGATCTTTTTTAAGCTGATGATGATATTTGTCATAATAACGGCTTTATCATACTATTTGACTCCAATTCTTATTATTCTCGGAAATGGAGGTGAGTTGCTTTTTTATATAACTTGATCCTGACGTATTTAGAAGAAATGTGTGAAATATGTGAAACAAATAAAGTCTCGTTAACTGGCAGTTCCGCATTTTTATTATGACTTGATTTTACAGAACGAGTTTTTATATTTTATGATGAATGTTTTTTTTTATCTTCAAGTTTTCAAAATCTACGTATCTCCTTGAATTTGAAAAAAGTGTCAAAGGTAGAAATTTTATTAAAAAATGATTTTTTTAAATGTTAGTATTAACGTCAGAGTTGAACGTTTTCTCAGGACTACCCGAAATAGTGACCATCGAAAATGTGACTCAAATAATTTACCTATTACCTTATCGCTTTCATGTGTTCTACGCGATTGAAAATATACGTATGTACACGATTACATATGTCTGGCAAATGCCGTTTGCCTTCGTCAGTGCTTGTGGACAAAGCACTGCTGACTGTATTATGGTTACACTCGTCTATCACATTTGCGGTCAGATGTCGGTTCTTGCTTTGCGTATTAACAATATAAATACCGAAGTCTGTGATTGTGGGCCTGAGATGCGACATATGATGCTCATGCATGTACGATTATTACGGTGAGTTTATGCATATACATATACGCGGAAGCTTTAAAACATGTATTGTTAAAAGCTCTCCTTTAGTTTCACATTTCAGTTAAAATCAAATAGAGCTTTTTGTTTAAAATAAGATTTTTGTTATAAGATAAATTCTATATTTTTTTCTATTCTTTATTGACAAGGGAAACACAACTAAGTGTCCTCCTCCAATTTTAATAAACGTTGTGTATGAAAGAATGTATATAATAAAAGTGTCTTTTATCTATATATTATTTATACATCTATATATTATTTTTATCTATATATTAATATATCCAAAACTTATTATACGTAAATTCGAAGGGAATATTTGATTATATTTTCTTGTTAGAGCGTTTACCTTAATAATTGAAATTTGAAATTTGAAATAAACTTTTGTCATTAGCAACTTTTATTAAATAATTGCATTTATATAATTTGGACTTTCACAGAATGGGAAAAATAATAGGAAAAGCATTTAGTGCTACATTATTGGCGCATCTTTTAGGAGCTACTTCTCTCGTAAGCATCCTCGGTTATCAAATGTTATCGGTAAGTCAATATTGTAATGATGATCACATAAACGTAATATCTGATACATTTACGAATTTGAAAACAATTATAATATAAGAAAATAACATAAATTTTTTTTAAATAAAAAAAAATTATATTAAAATAAAAAAATTGAATAGAATTGCAGAAAAGAGCAGCAACCGCCGATGAACTGGACCTTGATATATGTTATCAAGGTCATAACTCTGAGTGATCTTCAACAGGTTTTAACTATCGCTCATCATTCGTTAAAAAATTATTAAAAAGTTTGAAAAATTATGTTTTTTGTTTATAAAACAGAAATTTTCTGTTTTGAGATATATTTTCCAATTTCCTACGCGAAACAACTCTCACTCCACGTCTCACCCTATTTAGGGGGCATGATTTTCCAAAGCGACTCTAACTCCATTTCTCCCCTGCCAAGGGGCTCGCGACTTTTCATATAAAGCGAGTTCCACCCTATCTTGCTTCGTCTGGAAAGTCGATCGCATCTTGGCAGAGAGAAAAGTAAGGTGAGAATCGCTTCGTGTCGAAAGTTATTACATAAACAAGGAAAGGATATAGAATAGTTTTTAATATTATACATATATAGCAGAAATAAAACGTTTTTTTTAAACTTTTTTTGTTAATCATTTTTTAATAAATGAGTAACGGTTAAAACCTGTTGAAAGTCTTTCCGGATAATCTTGATAACATATGTCAAGGACATCGATTGCTCCTCTTTTCTGCAGTTTTATCAAAAATTATTTCTTTAATCGTACAACAAAAAAACATTCTTTAAATCAAAGAAATCTTTCTCTGGATGCAGACAGTGCGTTCACTAAAGGCTACATAGAAGTTGTGGAGTGTTAAATAGTAGGAAATTGCCCAATCACATATATAATCATATTACATATGTCACAATCAATATATACAAATATACTCGATTAGGATTAATTAATTTCTTATAATTTGAGACCTTACGTTTGTCTGCGGCTTCTATGTTGAGCCTTAATACTTACAGGTGAATTATCTAAATGTAATCTGTAATTGACTATATTAAAACCTGTATCTCAGAAACTATTATTTAAAATTAAAATATAGAAATAACGTTTTTTTAATTTTACAAAAATTTTCTTGTTATAATATTTTAAGCAGAATTTTGAGGCATGTTCTATGTATATAACATACATACGTTTGTGTGTATATGTAAAAATAAATTTGCACGTATCACAACTTTAATTAAAATAATATTTTTTTTAATTAAAATAATATTATGCAAATAATATTATGCAAAAAAAAATAATATTATGCAAAAGAAATTAGTTCTTAGCTTATTGATAACACTACTCTTAGTAAGATAATCTATTTAAAATTTTTACATATTTTTACATATATTTTTATGTTAAGTTAGAGCATTAAAAAACTTTATAAAAAATTATTTAAGAATTAAAAAAATATTATTGATTAAGTATTTTCATTATTTTGTTAATTACAATTTATTATTAATCATTTTAATTTTCAATTTTATGTGAGTAGAATCTTTCTAAGGGTGAAACAGGAGTGGTTCCACTTTTATTGAAATTCTTTTTATTCATATTCTTAGTCCTGCTTATACTTTATGCTCATTGTCTTGTCGGCGAAAACCTTTTGACAGAGGTAATGTTTTGTGGAAAATAAGATGGAAATTAAAAAAGAATTACATATATGCATATATAATAAAATTTGTTCGGTATCTATGTACAATTTTTTAATGTTTTTTCGTAATGTAATAATTTTTTCACAGAGTTCTAAAGTGGGTGAAGCGTTTTATAATTGCCGTTGGTATGATATGTCAAAGAATAATGCGCGAATGCTAATACTATGCATGGCAAGATCGCAGAAACCGCTCTGCCTGATAGCTGGAAAATTTACCATGTTTTGTCTCAGCACTTTAACTGACGTAAGCAGTTACTGATGATTTATATACATTTACAAAATTTCTAAAGTAAAAAGATTTCGCTTAGCTTTAAACATTTAAATTAAATCGTCGCTGTTGATATAAAAACATGAAAAAAAAAACATGGTTCAAAAAATAAATTATTTTAACAGGTTTTGAAAACATCCATGGGATATTTATCAGTATTACGTTCTCTCTTATAACATCATTGAAGAGCAATAATTTTTGGAAGCGTGTGCAAAGATAATTTATAAATTGAACATGCTCAAATAGAAATTAATGTATAATTTATAATAAAGAGTGAAAGGAGAGAAAGAGAAATAATAAGTTATTGTTACCAAAACTATAAATTGTTTTTAATATTTTTGTATTTTATGTAATATTTTCATTTTTAATATTTTTTTTATATAGAAAATATATTCATTTTAAAATAAATTTTATACATAAAAATAAGTTCCTTATTTAAAATGTCGTTTGCTATTATATGTAAAACATTTTTTACATAAATTGCACAATTAATATTTAATTTTTTAAAATTGATTATAACTTTTAAAAAGTTCGTTTAATTTGGTATCATCTTACGTAATCTCAAACCATCTCTAATATATTTTTGTTGTTATTATTACTGTTATATATTTTAGCTAAATACGTTCAGAGAGTTATCATCCAAGATGATTTGCAATCAAGAAACTTTATTAACAAGTCGATCATAATTATCAAGTTATTTAAAGTAAAATAATTAGCAAACATTAATAATTGGTTACATGAAACTTGACAAATAATCATAGAAATATTGTAAAGTTGCAAAGACTTTTTTATCACAATATGAATATTTTGCTGCACCGTGCCACTCTTACCTTTAAATATTGCAAATGCATATGTCGACGAGATATCTGCTACCGTACGAATCCAGAAAGAGGAGATCGTCTAGCAGGTAAGTATTTTTATAGATCGTTTGCGCTAGGTTGATTTTGACAAGCTGGCCTTCGCTCAAATTTATTTCTCTTTCGTTCCCACAGTCGTAATAAAGATACGAAGTCTATGTCCGATTTTATTTGACAGACTCTGATCACTTTGTCGTAACATGACTTGTTTTTCGCTTGTATAAATAGAGTATTTTGCTTCACTGAAGATGTAAAGGAGATCCATATGCTGGCTGTCACTAATTCAATCATAAAAATTGATGACTTTATTTAATAAGGATAGTTCGTAGGCACAGATTACTCCTATTGATTACTCTTCTTGATCAACATTGCCTACGAAGCTTCCGGAAAAAAACTTTACTACAAGTATAATCATTCCGAAGATATTTTTGCAATTATCAGTGACCAACAATTATCAGTACTTTTGTGACTAAACCTATATTAATTTTCTTGTAGTCTTAAGTGGCTCAAATATATTTATATATTTTCAATAAATAAACTTTGATTTGTGATACAGGAGTCATTTAAAACAGATCACCTGAATAATTGATTTGTTTTTATAACAATAGAAGGAAAAGTGTCAAACAAAAATTGCATGGTTTCAACGTATTTCATTATGTTATCTTTCTTCTAGGTGGAGGTACTAAAAGGATATAAAGATCATCTCCATTTTTTTAACCAAATTGTATGATTATATTTTTTTTTACACAATATGGTTCCTCTAATTATTCCTCTAATTATTCTGCATATAAAAGTATTAAGATAATGATATCAAAAAACCAATAGTTTACGAGATATTTTATACTTCATTCTACCACATGTTGGCATAAAATAATAAATATCTCGTAAATTATTAATTTTTTGATAATTGTACTTTAATATTTTTATGAACAGAATAATGAGATAAATCAATTAGTGGACAGAAAAAATTTATAGTTGCTTAATATTCTTGAGACTTCCACGGATGCTTTCTATATAAAGATTATGCGTTCGCAGGTTTCTTCTGTGTCCAAATCCATTCCAAGAATGGATATGGAAGAAAACGTGCGAAACGCATAATCTTTATAGAAAGCATCCGTGAAAGTCTCAAGAATATTATCAAATATCTCTATGGAGAGTATTCTTGCTAAAGTAACATTTTCAGCAAACTCAGGTCTTGCCTAGCCAAAAAACTATCAAATTTGACATTCCTAAAAGCTACAGGGATAATAACATCATCTCAAAGTTCCTACAACTCAAGAATCACCTAGGCACTCATAAATCCAAAAACATCCTTCATAAAATCAACCTCATCCTCATCAAAGAATTCACTTCATTAAGTCACAAATAGTCCAAACTTCCCATAAAACTTTTAAACTCCACCTATCCACCGCGTTGCGGCGATGATATTTGGCAAACCTTAGATCGTATTACATACGAACAAGCCATGAAGATCCACACACAACTCTCTGAAAAATAGAAACAGAAATATATAAACCTTGTTCCTTACAAAAATCCACAATTCTCTCTACTTAATGTCAAGAACTTATCCAACAAAGACCTGTCTCAAGACACTATATCTGTCATATCGCTTGCCAAAGGCCCTAACTTCGCAGTGACATCTAGAAAGATTCCAAAGGAAGATCCCGAATAGAGCCAACCGTCTACCAACTTCCATCAGAACAAGCAGATAATATTCGCAGATAGGTAAGTATCCTTTCCAAATCTCCTTCACCAAACATCACTAGACAAGAGCAATTAGTCTTCTAAGACCTGAACAGGAACATAGACATCATCCAGTACTTCCAGCCGATAAAGGCAACACGACAGTCATGAACACATCAGAATATAAGAAAAAGATAAAGAACCTTCTCTCGGACAAAGCATAATTTCTCGGAAAAAGCTTGACAAAGATCCAACTAATACAATCGCGCAGAACATTAAGATCCTGGTGGAAAAAAGCAACATTAAACATTCCCAGTAAAACCAAATCAACATTAAAATCTACATATCCTCTCCCACCAAGACTATACGGACTACCAGAAGTACACAAACCAAACAATCTCACTCAGACCCGATTGTTAGCACATACACTCCCCGACAACTTATCCCGCTTCCTAGCACAAACACTACAATCCCTCACTGGAAAATTCGAATCACACATAACTAACTCGACGGACTTCATACAAAAGATCCAAAAAATCCGATTACGTCCCACAGATCTGCTTGTAAGTTTCAACGTAGAATCCCTTTTCATACAAGTCCCAATAAAAGACACATTAAACATAATAAAGATCTCATGAAGTCCTCTCCAACCTCATCCCGCTAATAGAGCACTGCTTAACAACCGCTTACTTCTCTTACAACCAATTTTATGAACAAACTTCAGGAGCGGCAATGCCCTCTCCTGTTTCTCTTGTAATCTCCAGCATCTTCATGGAACATTTTGAGAAAGAAGCCCTCAGAAAAACACTCGAAAAACCATATTTGGTTCCGTAGACACATTCGTATAGATACACGGCAGAGCCGAACTCCGTAAATTCTTTTTTTCCTCAACAATCAAAATATCCACTTCACTATAGACATAGAGGAAAACGGAAAACTCTCCTTCCTAGATGTTGTCTTTAAGAAAGCTGACAGTACCTTAGGCCATCAAGTGTATAGAAAATCAACACACACAGATAAATACCTATATGCCGAATCACACCACCATCCAGCATAAAAACAGTCTGCAATCAATTCACTTGTACATAGAGGTTTCACCATCTCTGACAAAGAACATCTACAGACAGAATTCAATCACTTAAAAACAGCCTTACAGAAAAACGGACACGACAAAAAAGATATAATTAAAATAATCAATAAACATGCAAACAAGACAACGGTCTCTGACACAATCAGACAAGAGGATCCTATCCACTCTTCCATATGTTAAAGGAACAATAGATCGGATTGGCAGGATAATATCCAAATTATCTTTAAACCAAAAAGATAGAACAAATCTTAAGAAATCCTAAAGATCAAAGACCCCTCCCCTCAGCTCCGCAAGAGTGTATAAAATATCTTGTTCCTGCGGGCAAGTATACATTGGAGAAACTAGGAGAATAGTCAACCTACGAATAAAAGAACACCAACGTGATATTAAAATACGTCACGCAATCAGAATACAACATCGAAACAGGATATCAAATACTATTTAACAAAAGGATCATAATAGCCAACATTATATCATATTTTCCAAGAAAATGTAGAGAAGCCATAGAGATACAAAAATACCTTAACAATCTAAATAGAGATAATGTTACAACACAAATAAAATATGGAAAACTATTCTCCCAATTAATGAGGATTAACCGATTTCTTCTACTTCTCTTCCCACCCCTCATCCACAATTCTCTTCTTTCCCTCTACCACTCCAACAAGTAGCGTAATATATAAAAGGGGAATGATCCAGAGGAACAGCTCAATATCAGGCTGCTCCTCGCCCTGAAAATGAACTGCAAGGTTCACGAAATGTTGGCATTCCAAGAATAGATCTGGACACGGAAGAAACCCGCGAAACGCATAATCTTTTTATAGTTGGTTATATAAAAAATAATTTTGCATACATAATTTTTAAAGCATGCTTTCTGTTCACTAATTAATTCATCTCATTATTCTGTTGTCTTCTTGTCATCTCATTATTCTGAGAATTTTTTAATTTTTTGCTGAGATCAAAATTGAAAATTAATAGTCACATTCGAAAGAGAGAATATTTATGAACATTGACAAAAAATGAATCATATTCATATATTTATATAGATGCAGTAGAGGTTTAAAAGAAAGATAATATTTGGGACCTTAGCAAAATGTGTATCGAATGTGAGCCGCGTATGTATCTTCCCTTTTTCATATAAAAATATTAAAAATATGAAAAATAAAGTGATCCTACGTTAATTTTATAAGTTAATTTTATAATTTTATTGCATAAATATATTGATTCATTTAATGTTAATAACATATTGATGTTGATAAAATTAAGCTCAATTGACATGTTTTTTTTGTACGAAATAAACGAATCTGACAAAAAAAGTATCTTGTGGACCGAATAATAATCGTTAAAGTTTATGACTATTTAGGTTAGGAAATCTGTCACATCGATGGCATCACTGAAATATAATATTAGATATGGGAAAAAGTTCGTGGCGTTTTTTTAATGCATCTAATGGGAAAAACGCCACGAACTTTTTCCCACACCTAATATTATTGGAACGGGCGCAGCTCTATCCCAACTGTCTTTGTTAAGAGTGATCCGAGAGAAAACGTTCCAAATGATATCTTTATGCTTTTCTAACCTATATATTCAGCTATAATTGCGCATGTGCAGTAGACAATTTGCACATGCGCAATTATAATTAAGTATAGGTTAGAAAAAAATCTAGAAGTGTCTTGGTATTAAGTCATGGCGTAACACTACGTGTTAAATACGTGGGTCGTTTGATAAGTTTGATAAATTTCCATGAAATGGCGCTACAATTCATTTGATGACGCGACATCTCGAAAGATCCACTCTTCGAACCTCTTCAGGCCAAATTTCAGCCAGAAAGGACGCATAGTTCACGTTTGGTAGTCATTTGAAGTGAGATTGGCGCGCAAAAAAGTGCTCTTCCATCAAGACAATGCGCCGTCCCATAAGTCGACCGTTGCAATGACAAAACTACGAATTGGGCTATGAATTGATTCCTCATCCACCCTATTCTCCGGATTTGATCCCGTATAACTTTTTTCTGTTCCCAAACTTAAAAACTTGGCTCGGTGGGAAGAAATTCTCGTCAAATGAGGAAGTCATTGTCGCCGTCAATGAGTATTTTGCAGACTTTGAGACACCTTCAGACTTTGAGAACCAAACTTATGAAATACGACCAAACTTATCAATACTACTTGAAACGCTCTTTATCGAATCGCGAAATTAACTGTTTCAGTAGTATTATATATCATATTTCAGACGAATATTACATCAGTAATCAAGAAATTATATTATAAATAATGGGATTAATATATAGAGTTATTAATGGCAATTACATCGTATTACTAATGTGTTATGTTGGATTGACATAATGTGATTTAATATATCAACTAAATACTAAGACTATCAATTATGGTCAAAGTTAGATATTTAAAGTAATATGTACTACAAATATTGTGTATTTTAAATATAATTATCTCAAAACAATGATTGCGCGTCAATTACTTTCGAACTTATGTAACTCTTAATCTGAGATACTAATAAGAATTCCCCAAAATTAAGGCGATCTGCTACATTAGGAGACCAAAAAAATAATGATTCTTTATAATTTTTTTTCAAAAGAAAGACTAATATTTATCGTTTTAAAACTTTTTACACGTTTTAATATGATTGCTATGAAGTACAAATTTTGTATTACATATTAATAATTAAGGTGCGTTCCACTTAATGTTTGCAAGCATCATTTCAGCCTTATCGTTTTCAAATATTAAACAAGGATGCAATGATGCTTATCAGAAAAATCAAGAGAGAGTGGATTCAGCCGGAAGCCGCCATTTTCAGTTTATCGTTGACGTGAGTAGAAGATATGGTAGAAGCGTGATGGAACATACGGTGCTGCATCCACTAGTATTGTACCGCACTAATGTATACATACACATGCACATTTGCGGAAATGCAATAAATGACGGAACCAATCAGAGAAGAAAACACTCTCCGTTCCATTTTTTCATGATGGAAGGATAACATGTGCAGTTGGACAGTGTTTCTTTTTAAATTTCTGCCCTCTCTATTTATGGACTATTCATAAGGTTCAAGGGTCACCAACTGTGAACCGTGAAATATAGGATAGTATTCATAGTCCATTCTTATTTTAAAACCGTCTTAAATAATCTTGTTGTTTGTAATCTTAAGCTATCATAAGTCAATCCGAGGACTGTATTAACATTTTAAGACATTATATTTAAGACAGTTTTAAAATGAAAACGGACTATGAATATCGTCTCATATTTAGCGTTTCAGAGTTGATAGTTTCCTCCTTATAAACAATCCATAGACAGAAAGGACAAAGATTTAGAAAGAGACACTGTCCAACTGCCACACCTTGTCATCTTTGCCTTCTTCCTATCATTTTCCCTTAATTCTCTCTAATGCTTGCGAGCGTTGCGAATGTTAAAAGTAGAACGCACTCCAGTATCCTTTAAAATTTGAATATTTTAAATAATATACATGCACAATATTTTTAATAAATTAATTAATGTTTATATTAATATCTAATTAATGATCGGTTAAATCATATTTCAAACTTCGGCATATGACGATGGTACTACTATTCTAGCTTTTGCATTATATATATTTTGCGTAATTAATATAATTCTTGCTTATTGCTATATAGGAAATGCCTCATCATTGAGGTAATTACAAAAAAAATAGGATAATTAATTTATCTTAATATAAAAAATAGGTGATTTATTTATGCCTAAGTCAAAATATCCACAAATGCCTGCAAATTTGTTGCTTATTTTAATCTCATTTTGAAATTACTCTACTTAATTAGAGTACAAATTGTTTGAATTATGTTAAAAATCTTAAGTATATTAACTATAAATTATTTCCTAGAAAATATAAATTGGACGAAGAATCCAAATTTGGGATATTTATAGCTTTTTATAAGACGTCTAAAAGTGATTTATAAATTATCAATTATAAATATAATTATATTTATTAAATTATATTATATTTATTAAAAGTGATTTATAATATATTTATAAATATTATATATAAGATTTATATGATTATGTCCTAATTTGAATTTCATATAATTTGAATTATCTTTGTAAAGTTTATATTACTTGTTGTATTCAGAACAATATATTATGTGAAATATTTCACAATTCCGATTGGTACACTAATCTTTCATTAACATTAAAAACTAATCAACATTTGCATGGCTCGAGCTAAGAAACATTAATGTTGACTGCCGATTAAATTCTGCGTATTATCATTGATGTTTATAAGTGTATGCGGCTATAATAGAAGGAATAAGAAATTAGGAATAAAGAATAAGGATTTCAACCTATCAGAAACCGTGTATTCCGGTGTATCCGATATCTGATAGATTGAAATCATTATTCCTTATTCCTAACTATTCCTTTTATTATGACTGTACCTTAAGTTAACGAATGTTTAAATTATATATTTTTATTATTTTGTTAATGCATATGCTTCTTAAAGCATATTTTGTTTATAGATTGTGAAAACATCGGTGACGTATATGTAAAAGCATTTTAGTTTAAATTATAATTATAATAGGTGTACAACTTTGCTTCCGCTGTTCTCCTATAGATGGCTTTAGCGGTAAATGGTGGTCGAAATAAATAGATCATAGACGTCA
>NW_012130076.1:4263073-4273837 GCF_000143395.1 Atta cephalotes
GGGTGATTTTGACGTCCAATGTCATGCTCTGTATTTGGTGAGACCAGCTCGGCGTAGTGTATTATGAACTGTTAAAACCGACTGAAACAATCACAGGCGATCGGTATCGAACGCAATTGATGCGTTTGAGCCGAGCATTGAAAGACAAACGGCTGCAATACAATGAGAGACACGATAAAGTGATTTTGCAGCATGACAATGCTGGACCCCATGTTGCGAAAGTGGTCAAGACATACTTGGAAACGTTGAAATGGGAAGTCCTACTCCACCCGCCGTATTCTCCAGACGTTGCTCCATCTGACTATCATTTATTTCGATCAATGGCACGCGGCCTGGCTGACCAGCACTTCCGGTCTTATGAAGAAGTAAAAAATTGGATCGATTCATTGGATAGCCTCAAAAGATGACCAGTTTTTTCGACGCGGGATTCGTACGCTACGAAAGATGGGAGAAAGTAGTGGCCAGCGATGAACAATACTTTGAATCATAAATGTATAACCAGTTTTTTACAATAAAGCCTCGAATTTCGGAAAAAAACGGCAGAAGCAAAGTTGTACATCTAATATATATATATATATATATATTAGTTACTTATATATATAATATATATAATATTATTACTTAGAATTATTCAAATAAATATTAAAATTTAGTATTTTTTCTGTATAGTTAGTATTTTTCTTTAAATGCATATATTCGATGCGAACAGTACAATATTCCAAGATATACTGAATAGAATTATAGTCGGCAGACTGAATTTTTTTCTATTTCTTAAAGTTTGTAATTAGCGAGTTTTTCATAAAAACTGATTTCCATGTTACGCCAAGTTTTTTTCTAGGTTTTAAACAGCAGAACTCATCTTAACAAAAATAATTAGCAAATAGGTTTTCGACTATGACCATCGGACATATAACTGTTTTCATTGTACAAAGAAGTAAGATAATAAGGATAATGTTGCACAAACTAAAGTAACTATTATGTCAACATTTTCGATTAAAGTTACAGTTGCGCTGTAATGAAAATAATTGATATATTGTCGATGATATCGATTGACTGTAGATACTATATCGCAAGACAATTTTTCTTTAACTGTTTCACAGTTTTAAATGAATATCAAAAAAACTATAAAGTTATTCAACTAATTTAATATGAAAGTAAGATATATATAATAATACATTTAAGTTTTAGAATATCAATTTGAAAAACGATTATTTGTTTAAATTTTACACACCTGTTTTTGCTATCACACTTTTAGATTAATAATAATTAATTCTCAGGAAACAGATTTTGCAACTCAAAATGACAGATATAGTTATATTTTACAATCTGCACTTAATCTTACCGATATTGTTCGCATAGCATGAATCTATAATATATTTTTTACGAACATTCTGTATTATTAAATTTTATTTACTGTGGACAACTTAAACTAGATTCTTAAATATTTAAAAAAGAATTATTTTTAACATAGAAAAGAATTAAAAAGAAATGACAGAACAATACAATATCGGATACAATGTATTTAATTTAATAAGATCAACATGAGCAATGCAAGATTAGTAACATCAAATATAATTATTTCTGTGATCAAATGATTAGAGTTCTTTTTTTTTTATTATAGTAAGTGAATTCACTATACAGGATTCCTAGAATTGCGAAAATTGCAAAATGGTAGAAGATTTTTCGATTCAGTTCAGTCCGCTTTATCAGCACATGAAATATTTAACAGTCAGTTCTAGGACATCCTGTATTACTTATGTAATATACAATTAATTATAATAAAATTTGCATTTTCTAATTATTCTTGATTATAATATATTTTTATTATTATATACTAAATTTTTTTTAATTACAAATGAATAGAATAACTATTATTAAATATCACTACACTTGTCTAATGATTACAGAATGATAGAATGCAACACTTCTAAGATCAAACCTCAATTGTTACACTCAGAATACTCTCAGAAGAAAGAAAAGCACAGAATAATCTTGTCAAGTGTTTTGTGTATAGATGAAGAAAAATAGATTGACAATATTATTACTAAATTTAACAATTAGTAATTTTAGAAATATTGAAAAGTTTAATGATTATCTACATTATATTTATTGCGATTGCTTTTATTTTTCTATGTTGTGCTGGATATAAAAAAATAAAAATAATATAGATATAAGAAAAATAAAAGAGCAATATTGCTTTTTATTGTATGAAAGACTGTAAGATAATTAGTGCCAAAGAAAATGATAGCTAATAACTTAATAGCTGATTATTAAGTTGTTATGTTATCAAATGTACAGAATTTTAAAATAGCCAAATGACAAAATCGGTACTATACAAATGTCCAGATATTATTTGTTCAACTGTACGCGTATGAATTAACGTAACAATGCACAAGATTCGGAAGAAAAATCACAATCGCGAACGATCAGTTGATGAAAAACTACAACTCGATTTGCTATGAGTGTAAGAAATTAATACTCTTTTGCGAAAGATATTCTGTAAAAAAGAAAATACTGTTCTTCGTTTGATATTAATTACGTATCGTCACTTATTTAACTGTTTTTTATACATAATTTAAAATTCATTATATCAATCACAATTTCTATTTAAAATATAATATTACAGAACAAAGTTGATTATATCGAAGATTTATTTATTTATTTGGAACGGATCTTTTCCGTCGGAGGAATATGGCCATCCGAGCGGTCGTACGTCCGTTTTGCAATTTATATCACATATTACATTCATTACTTTATTATGGCGTTTACCGAGTTTTATAACGTTTTTGGTAATTTGGAACTGATGGTGATGAGTCTCGTGGAAACGGTAGCTCATGCCATGACATTTTCAATAGTGTGGCTGATACGCTGCAGTAATTTACTGAAGATCATAATTAATGAAATAAAAAAGGATGTAGCAGAACGCAAGTTTGAGAATTCTGAGGAAGAAATAATTTACTACAATTACAATCGCATATCTAAAATATTCACATATGGTTCAAACGTTGGCATGCTCATCACAATCTCATTACTTTATTTTAGACCGCTTATGTACCTCGTGATTACTAATCAAGGTGAAAATTATTAAACCTTTTCGTACTAATTATTATAAATATATAATACTCTCCATAAGGGAACACTTTACGTTTTACAGGTTTGTAAATAATTATTTAATTGAAAAAAGACGAAATAAAAGTACATACATACGTATGTTATCTATAACGTATATGTACTTTTATTTAGTCTTTTTTCAATTAAAGATTTAATAACATGCTATTAAAATATGGAATTTTTATTAAAATGATTAAAATGAATTTGACTAAAATGAATTTTGATTGAAATGATTCATACGAAATCTGATTCTTCGGGGTTATTTTACAATTTTTACGGAGTCTAAAATTAACTTGCGACTCAAATAGTTTACCACTTTTATAGAAAGCGTTAAACTACAATTAAATGATCTGTGTATAACAAACAATGTTGCAAATCAAGTGACAATATACATATAAATAATAGACCAAAGCGCGAAATTCCATCTTGAGTGCGTTGATGCTGTGAAATGATTGTTCAACATATTTTATAAGTGCTCTAAATAAGTGTTTATCGTCATTTAAATATCTTACGAAGTGTTTAAATCAAAAACATGTATAGATCACTGTCATGTAATGGCTTTCCTGCAAAACCTTATAGGGTGTTCTTAAACTTATGAAGGGTATTGTAAATCTATTGTATCTATAATATAGACATCTAAAATATAAAGGGATATTTAAATCACATTGTGTCATTATATTAATCCGGGAGTAGGCGCGTCTCGAAACTAACGTTAGTTTAGAAACTAACGCGTTCTAGTAATTTTGACCAAAATTTTCGCACATATATGTGTTTATAAGTATTTTGCTCGAAATAAAATTTGAATAAATAAATTTTTTTAATATTAATGTTTCTTTGTTCTCTGATCTTAATTCTTCCAGCATTACATAACAGTACGGTATCACTTACATTACCATATAGAATCCATTCATTTTTCGATACTACTAATCTTCGTACGTATACATTGATGTATTTGTATCTATTTCCAATGATTTACATAGCTATTTGTCATATGGCAGCGATATGTTTGGTAGTTGTCTTAGTGTTTCATATTTGCGGCGAATTAGCCATTTTGTCATATCGTATCAAACATATTGGAGAAAACTCGCAAATCATGTTAGTGCACAGAATTCGTAATATCATTCGGATGCATCTTAAGATAATATGGTAAGAATATTACTATTAATATTACTATTAATATATAATAGTATATATAGCAAATCTCAACTTAATTTACCTTTTTATTTCTTTCGTGTATTATATTGCTGAAACATGATGATTGAAGGATGGCGAAATCCGTGGACAATACTTTTAATATGATTCTTTTGGATGAACTCTTCGGCAATAGTGTTGTACTGGCTATCTCATTGTATTATGTCATGATGGTATATCACATATTATTGAATATCGTTATTATGAAAGATCTATTTTAGCAATATCAAATGCTTTTTGATAGAAATTGTTATGTAAAATATTTATAATGTTTATCTGATATTGTACTTCTTGATTTTTTTTTAAGGAGTATTATTAAAATTTTTATCTAAAAACGAAAAAGACAATCGCATCCTGTGTTTCCTTCTCTCTACCAACTGCACAATAGCACAAAGAAAAGCTCTCTAGTGCCGTCTTTAATGCAGTTTTCTTGCATCCAAAGACACGCATATATCAAAGTTTTCGTTAAGAAGAAATATATTTCAATTGTTCAACAAATTATTAAACTATAAAATTATTAAAATATATCATAATTGAAATATTATAATTAAAAATTATAGAACATATCTGTATATGTAACCTTGTAAATTACTTTACGTTTTTCAGAACTTGGATATTTCAGAAATACCAACCTGCTTCACTTTTATATTTTTCGCTCTTACTGCCCTTGTTATGCTCTTTGGATATTGCTTGATTGGTGACCAACTAGCTCAACAGGTATCATTAAAAAAAATAATTAATGTGTGAGAGAAAGATAAACTTTTGTTTGATGTTATAAACATCAGATTCTTATGCAATTTTATATTTTTTTAGAAAGCAGATTGGAAAGTAACATTAAAATAGAAATTTGTTTTATTAAAAAGCATTCTAAAAATGCATATTTATTTTTGCATATTGTGCATATTTGCATATTTGTAAATTTACATTTTTGTGCATATCTGCAAAAAATATCTGCATAAAAATCCGGTGTCTAGTCTTATTAATAACTAGACTTTTTATCGCAATTTTTATATTAAATGTTTATCATGCAACTATTTTATATTTAGTGCATAAGCGTGCAGAACGCGTACTATCAATGCAATTGGTATCAGATGCCGCTCAATTTTAGGAAATATCTATTAATATGTATGATTCGTGGCCAAGTTATACTTTATTTAACAGCCGGAAGATTTTATGTATTTTCTTTAAACAGTTTTACGGATGTAAGTGCGTTCATCTTTATTAGTAAAAGTAATAAAAAATGCAATTTATCAAATAGATTTAATATTGGGTTGACAAATAATTTCCCTCTATTTTTTAAAAGATATGATGATTAACATGAAATGATGTCATTAGTAAATATTTAATCATAGTAAACATTTTTATAAAATATGATATTTCAACGAGTATGAACAATAATATGGACAACAAAAATAAATATTTTCAACACATACTGTTTTACTATTTTTATTTATTGCTGTTTTTAAATTGATATTTTTTTCTTTATAATATGTTTTATGATTTCGTACAATGTTTTTTTTCCTTTATAGAAATAAAATAGCATAATATGCGGAAAATATTCTTGTTTTCCATATTCAAAACTGCCAGATACTCATGTCAATTAGTAAATTTTTTTAATGCACAATAAGCATTACCTCTCACAAAATGTTACTATAAAATACGAATATAAATAAATATTTATTAATGACAATATTTGGTGTTACCGCAACTACGAAAAACACAAGAAAATTATTAGACAATCCAATACTTGTATATTAATGATTATATTATACAAGATTATATTGGGAGTACAAATTAGTTCGGTCCGTTTTTTTGTGCATTTATTTCAAAACAAAATAAATGAACAGATCAATTAAAGTATTGTCCATCGCTGCCTACTTTTTTCGATCTCTCAGGCAATTTTCGAATTCCATCTCGAAAAAATGACTCGTCTTTGGAGGCGATCCAATTTTGGAGCCAATTTTCGATTTCTGCGAAAGAAGTGAACCGGTGACTTGTTACATTCTTTCGGAACAATCAGTAATCAGAAGGAGCAATGTCCGGAGAATACGGCGGGTGCGGTAAAACATCCCATTTGAGCGTTTCCAAATATTTTTTTACGACTTTTTGCGACATGAGGCCGAGCGTTGTCATGAAGAAGAATAACTTTATCATATCTTTACTCATATTCCGTTTTTCTCGCAATGCACGGCTCAAACGAATCAATTGTAGCTGATACCGATCGCCCGTAAAGGAATCGTCAGGTTTCAGCAGCTCATAGTAAATAAGACCCTTTTGGTCCCACCAGATACAGAGCATGATCTTCGAACCATGAATGTTCGGCCGTGGTGTTGATGTTGAAGTCGATGGCAATGATTGACCGGGCTTAGCGTAGTATTTTTTCTTCTTGAGGTTGTTGTAGAATATCCATTTCTCATCTCCAGTCACAATCCGAAAAAACCTTTTCTCTGTTGTCTTTGAATCAGCTGTTCGCAAGTGAAAAATCGCCTTTCAACGTCTTTTGGTTTCAGTTCATAAGGCACCCAATTTCCTTGTTCATTCCCATGGCTCTCAATCGTACAGAAACGGCTTGTTGAGTTACCCCCAATTATTCTGCAAGCTCCTCTTGCGTTTGACTCTGCGATCTTCTTCGAGTAATGCCTCTAATTCTTTGTCTTCGAATTTTTTTGGCTGTCCAGAGCGAGGCTTGTCTTTAACGTTGAAATCTCCATCCTTGAAACGTCGAAATCATTCCCTACATGATTTATCAGTTGGAACAGTGTCACCATAAACTACGACAAACATTCGATCGGGCTTTAGCCGCACTTTTCTTCTAATTAAAGCAGAAAATCAAAACCTTCCGCAAATGCTGCTTGGTTAACACAAAATTCGACATTTCAACACAGTAAAAATCAAGGTTTTTGTATGAAACTCAAAGCGATATAAACTGAATATTATTAACAGATGTTTAACCTCTCTGAAACCGCAAAAATCAGCTGTTACTATGAACCATTCACAATAACTGGAGCCATTTTTAGGGAAACGGACCGAACTAATTTGTACTCCCAATACTATATAGTGTATGAAATATCATATCATTTAATTATCTCACTAAAACTATACTTTTGGAGTATTAGTTTTTTAAAGTATGAGAAATTTCTGTATTTCGTGAAAATTATGTTAGATGTGATATCACAAGTCGGAATTAAACGAAGATAAAGGAGTACACTAGTTAATGAAATGACGAACAACAAACAATTGACTTAAACGAAGTATAATATTGTTCACACAAAAAAAAACAGATACTCTACAAGTAATTTTAATAAAATAATTAAATTGTATGTGTAATATATATTTCATGCACCACCATTTGCATACAAAGCCTTTCAATTAAATTTTTTCAAGATCTTATAATTAACAATTTTTGTTAATAAAATTCTACATAATATACGTATACATATACAATGTGATTTATTATAATCTTTCCATGTGATTTTTTTCCCTAACAATTCGTTATTAAAAAAAATATTTTAAATAAAACTTATTCTTATTCAAAGAGGACATCTTATGAATTCACATTTTTCTTAGCTGAAGATATCTCTGGAATAAATTTTAGTTGAAACATTTTTTCGAATAATGAATAATTCGGGAAATAATTGGAAAGATTATAATGGATCACTCTGTATATTGATGCAGGTTATCAAAACTTCTATGGCGTATTTATCGATGCTGCGTACCATTATGTTATAAAGGAATGTGAGAAAATTATTATTACAGAATATAATTCACAATATTGATTTTGTATCGTAGATAGAGAAATACATTTAAAATATACGTTGAGGTTACATTTTGAGTTATAATGTTTATACCATCATAATTTATAAGTATATAAAATCCCAAAAATCATAATAAAATGATAAAATAAAAATAATTGTATAATTTTGTATGTGATTTTTTTAGAAATTTAAATAATTTTCATTTATATTTGTAAGTAAAATGCATTTCTTTGTTTATGTCTTAAAATCGTTTTAAATGATTAGGTTATTTAATTAAATATTTAGCAGATATTAAAATATCTGCTAAATATTTAATTAAATAATCTAACACATATTCTTTCCATTTTTTATCATGACGAAAAACTTTCGGGATTGCGATTAGAGTTACACTGCACAATATTCGTGAAGCTGAATTTTTTGTACACGCAGTCTAGAACAAACCTGACAGCAATTTTTGTTTGTAATTGTACAATTTTGCATCGATAAAGAACCAATCATATTCAATTTTACTTTGGATGAAAAGCACAGGTGAGTTCAGTAACACACTTATATGCAATTCATAATTTTGAGCGTAGTTATTACCTGTCCCATAATTCGCATGCTTCTATTCCAGATTCTATAGACAGCTCTAAGCACGAAAACAGAGATTACTTGGATTGTTACGTTTGTATATTCGATACACTTTCATACGAGCTCTCGAAGAAAGAACAACGTAACGCGTGATGCAGGTGATTGCAAATTTTATTTACGTTACAAAATGTCATGAAGAATTATATATTATTACATTATTTAACGATTAATTAATAACAAAGATTTTTAAATATTTTTTTGAGGATCAAAAAGACTTAGATCGTGCAGCCAAAGTATTATCTTGGAACAAACGGCTAATGTCGACGCTAGGACTTTGGCCTTTTCAATCCAATGATCTTATCTTCTCGATTAATTTTGGCTACTTTACTTTACTCTTAATTCTGGAATATTTGGACTTTTTTCTTTACATCAGTGATTTCGAGCACGTGATCATGAATTTGACAGAGAACATAGCATTTGTACAAATGTTTGTGCGAATGAGTACGTTAAGGTTATATAACGATGAAATTGGTGAGGTCATAATGGAGGCCATGAAGGATTTTGATAAGGCGAATTATAAAACCACCGAGGAGATTAAGACATTCGTCACTTACTACGCTAAGTCAAGGATTTTTTTTAAGCTGATGATGGTGTTTGTCACGATAACGGCTTCATCATATTATTTGACTCCGATTCTTATTATTCTCGGAAATGGAGGTAAGTTAGCTTTTTTATATAATACTTATATAATATACTTGACCTCAACATATTTAGAAGAATTATGTAAAATATATATAATTATGTAAAATATATGAAACAAATAAAGTCTCGTTAACTGGTAGTTTCGCATTTTTATTATGACTTGATTTTACAGAACGAGTTTTCATATTTTATGATGAATATTTTTTTTACCTTCAAGTTTTCAAAATCTACATATCTCCTTGAGTTTGAAAAAAGTGTAGTCAAAGGTAGAAATTTTATTAAAAATGATTTTTTTTAATGCTAGTATTAACGTCAGAGTTGAACATTTTCTCAGGATTACCCGAAATAGTGACCATCGAAAATGTGACTCAAATAATTTATCTATTGCCTTATCGCTTTCATGTGTTCTACGCGATTGAAAATATACGTACGTACACGATTACATACGCCTGGCAAATGCCATTTGCTTTCATCAGTGCTTTTGGACAAAGCACTGCTGACTGTATCATGATTACCCTCGTCTTTCATATTTGCGGTCAGATGTCGGTTCTTGCTTTGCGTATTAACAATATAGATACCGAACTCTGTAATTGTGAATCTGAGATGAGACATGTGATGCTCATGCATATACGATTATTACGGTAAGCTCATACATATGACGTGGAAGCTTTAGTTAAGAGCATGTATTGTTAAAAGTTCTCCTTTAGTTCTACATTTCAGTTAAAATTAAATAAATTTAAGCTTTCTCGCTTTTTGCCTAAAATAAAAATTTTTAGATAAATTCTATATTTTTTTCTATTCTTTATTTACAAGGGAAACACAACTAAGTACTTCCCTCCGACTTTAATAAGCTTTGTATATAAAAAAAATTTATTATATAATAAATTTATTAATTATATAATAAAAATCTTTTATTTTTATATATATTTTAACATACTTAAATTTATTATACATAAAATCGAAAGAGATATTTCGTTGTATACTTTTGTTAGAACTATTTACTTTAACAATTAAAATTTGGAATAAACTGCTGCTTTGTTAGCAACTTTTATTTCAATAAATTACATTTATATAACTTGAATTATTTCAGAATGGGAAAGATAATAGGAAAAGCATTTAGTGCAACATTGTTGGCGCATCTTTTAGGAGCTACTTGTCTCGTAAGCATTCTTGGTTATCAAATGTTAACGGTAAGTCAATATATTGTGATGATTACATAAACATAATGTTTGATACATTTATGTTTAAAAACGATTATGATATAAAAAATAACATAAATTTTTGCTTTTACACACACACATGCATGCACGCACGCACGTACGCACACACACACACACACACACACACACACACACACACACACACACACACACACACACACACACACACACACACACACACACACACACACACACACACACACACACACACACAC
>NW_012130076.1:4294895-4311948 GCF_000143395.1 Atta cephalotes
ACTTTACGTCTTAACGTACTATCTNTCTNTNTANNNTNTNTATATATATATTATATATATAGTATAATATNTTATATATATATATATATANATATATATATATATATATATATATATGCAATCTCATGATATTTTATACTTTTAGAACTTGGATGTGGCGAAAATAGCAACTTGCTGTACTTTTACTTTTTTTGCTCTTATTTCGCTTGTCATGCTCTTCGGATATTGTTTGACTGGTGACGAATTAACTCAACAGGTATTATTGGGAGAAACAATAAGCAATAGGTTTGTCCGCGTTACACTTTTTATTCAATATCTTTGCTTTTTCTCTTTTCAATGTCCGAATATATATTTATCTTGTTTAAAGTATAAACATTTTTAAGATTTTGAGCAACGCGAATAAACCTATTAATATTAGATAGAGAAACAAATCTATTTTGTCTGAGATTACTATAACAGAAATTTTTATCCCAATTTTTATATTAAATGCTTACTATTCGATTGTTTTGTGTTTAGTGTTTAAGTGTGCAAGACGCATACTATGAATGCAATTGGTACGAAATGCCACTTTGTTGCAAGAAAAGTCTGCTAATTTGCATGATTCGAGGCCAAGTTATGCTGTATTTAACTGCCGGAAAATTTTATATATTTACTTTAAACAGTTTTACGGATGTGAGTGTATCAAAGTAACTTATATATAAAAATAATTAAAATTTTTTAAATTAATATTATATTATTTGCATTTGTTAATTGGATTATTGAGGTAGTTACATTTAAATTACTTTAAAATCATACTTTTAAAAAATGAAGTTTTTATGTGTTACAAAATTCTTCATAATTTTTCAATACGTTGTATATACAGATTGGACCATTTTAATTTAGGCAGTCGATTTTCTCAAAATCTATAAGTTTAAGGTAAATATGTTTTAAATAAAAGTTTTCAAGCGATTTTCAATGGTTTCAAGCGAGAAAGAAGTTAATAACTTTGGTTGATCTTGATTGACCTTGAGAATATGTCCTTAAGGTCAGATCAAGGTCTAAAATTTGCCTAAAATTTTGCAAATGGAACCCCTCATTTTTTATTACATATTCTTATAGCTATTTTCAAGATTTTTTGAAAACATTTTAATTCGATTGGTCTTAGAACAATGATTGAACCTGACCGTATCAAATTAAATTATAATATGTAATATAAGTCAACTTCATGATTGTAAATTTCATTCCAAAAGTTTTAGCCATCAGTCTGATATCTTGGATAATGCAAATGTGACAACGGTACTATAATTTTCGAGCGTTATAACTCGAAAAGTACTTAATGAAAATGAACTTTATTACAGTGTTATCAAAAGGTCCGCTATAAGAATATATAATAAAAAATGAGAAGTTCCATTAAAAAAATTTTAGGTAATCTTGATCTGAACTTAAGAACATCTTCTTGAGGTCAATCAAGGTCACCAACTCCTTTCCCCCTTGAAACCATAAAACTTTTGTCTGAAACATTTTTGCTTTAACTTACAGATTTTGAGAAAATCAAATAAATTACAATGGTTCATCTTCTACATACATTTGTATTTTTAAATATACGGATTTTATATATATATATATATATATATAATTTGGAAATAAAATCTTTAATTAATTTTTCTTGGAAATTTTTTAATCAACAATTTCTTTGAATAAGATTCAAATATAATGATATATGTATATTTTTATGCAGATTATTAAAACTTCTTTGGCATATTTGTCGATGTTACGTAGAATTATGTTATGAAGAATTATGGGAAAATTTACTTATAACTCACAATGCTATATAAATCTGTAAATTACAGATAGAGAAATACACTTAAAATATGCGCGAAGTCAACATATGTATCAATTATTGTAATTTACAGTATATACTTTTTTCCAAAAAAATAGTAGATGGATAAAAAATAAATTAAAAACAATATATCAGATATAAATTTCTCCTAAAATAGATTGAATAAATATAATAGAATTAAGATGTATATTTTTGATCATTTTTGACCAGATTCGAGATACATTGTGTATTATTTTTAGAAATTTATAAAATTATATTTTTACACATGTAGTAATTCCTAGAATCAATTGACAGCAATTTGTATTTATAATCAAATCTACATCAAGGTTTAGAACCAACTGTGAAACATAATGCGATTGGTCTTACTTTGAATTAAACACATATAACTCGAAAAACTCTTATATGCAATTTACACGTTAATTTTGTGCGCAGTAGTCTGTTTCTAGATTCTATAGACAGCATAAAAACAAAGATTACTTGCGCTCCCGCGTTCGTGTATTTGACGCAGTTTCGTGCGAACTCTCGAGGAAAGTATAGTGTAAAACGCGATGTGCAGGCGAGTTGCAAATTCTCATAAACATTATAATATGTTATGAAAAACCATAAGATATTGTATTACATCATTTAACGATTAATTATAAATACCTTTTTTAAGATTAAAATTAATATTTTTTTTAAGATTAAAAAGATTATGTTTTAACTATATAACATTGTTTTAGAAGAAACTTGATATCGACACACTGAATAGTGTCAATTTAATTTTGTTTGCATAGATAATTTTGTACTATTTCAGTTTCATAGTTCTGAAATATCTGGATTTTCTTTTTTCAACGGTGATCGTGAATTTGACAGAGAAATAATATTCTCACAAATACAATACTTGTACGAATAAACTGTTATATAACTATTAAATTGGTGAGATATCACATAATGAGGGCTTTGATAGGACGAATTAGAATTAGATGAATTAGAATTGATGAAGAGAAAGCATTCTATAATGTTAGGTCAAAGATCTTCGTCAAAATATTGTCGAGTTGACAACTTTGTCACATTATTTAACTCCGATTGCAATTATCCTCAGAGATGGTGAGTCATGTTCATGCTTTTATATAACTTATCCTATTTTATCTTATTGTAAATGAATGGCATACAAGAAATGTGTGAAGAAGAAAAGTATTAATTTGAAAATGTACCACCGTCCCGTATTTTTATTATTACTTTGTTTTTTATTATTATTACATTATTATTATTACATTATTATATTATTATAATTTCATAAATCAAATTTTCATATTTTATAAATTATTAATTTTTATCTTTAAGTTTTAAAAAAAGTCTCTATATATTTTTTCGAGCTTGTAATAAATGCAAAAAGTAGAAATTTGACCTACTATTTGTAATTTTGTTTAAATATTAATTGTATAAACTAATGTCATATTATTTTTAGGACTTTAAAATAATGAAAATGTAACTCAAGTAACCTATCTAGTGTTTCAACGCTTTCATTTTTATATGCGATTGAGAACGCGCACGTGCACACAATTATATATGCTTTGCAAATGCCAGTCATCTTAGTCAGTGGTTTCGGACAAAGCGTCGCTGATTGTATTACGATCACCCTTGTCTTTCCTATTTGTGGCCAGATGTCTGTTCCCGCTTTGTGCATTAACAATACATTGACACCGAACTCTGTAATTGCAGGCTTGATATGCAGCACGTGATGCGCATATACAATGACTGCAGTGCGAGTATAATTGCATATGCACGCGAGAATAATTATTATTATTCATATCTACAAAGTATTATTAAAAACTATTTCTGTTTTGTTTAAAGCTATATTTTAGTTTCATGTGCATAAATTAGAACTCTTTAAATTTTTCCAACTTGACTTAAAATAAAGATTGACTTAAAATAAAGCTATGTTGAATAAATGATCCTTTATTTTGCTTTTACTTCAAAATTGTCACTTTGACAAAAAATTGAGTATTTTAATTCCCTAAAAAATTAACTTTTGAGAATATTGATTTTCTATAATAAATTATAAATATATTTATTAATTTTAAAGTCATAAATTTATATTTATATGATATGTATTTTTTTAGAATAAAAAAAATACAGAATGCATTAAGTGCAACATTTTTTAAGGACTTACTCGAATCCATGGTTATCAAATTTTAGGTAAGTAAATATTGTAATGTGTAATATTGTATTACACATAATACAACAATAATGTGTAATGTGTAAATTATATCAACGTAACATTTGATACATATTTTCATTCAACTTTAAATTAAAATTTTAAAGAGGTTGCTTGTATTATAATATAGTACCATATGTGTGCACTTACCATGCATATGAAATTCATAAGAATCCGGCATATTCAGACAGAACATATTATTTCAAACGTTGCGAATTTTGATCGAAATAGTATAAATAAAAAATTCGTATAGAAAACAATTGAAACTAATTGAAACAATCGAGAATAAGACACAATGTTAGTTTCCACGAAGAGACGAGACAATCGACTGCCCCACGCTCTACAATAAGCCGTAATTGCAGCCGCGTGAAGGTTGCACATACTACAGTTTATACAAACTATTGCTTCAGTAAATATACGTCTGGAACGAATCGTATCGAACATGTGACCACGACGTTGCGTCATAAAGACAAGTCGTTCATTGGTCATTCTCCTCAGCAATGAGATTGTGTATTATTCCAGAAAAGAATGACGTCTACTGTCATCTCTTTCTAATACAAGAGTGATATACAAAGTATTGCCTGTTAAAAAAAGTTTTAAAGACACTAGATGCATATGTTTATTAAAAAATATATAATATATTATATAAAAATATATTATATGTTTTAATAAAACAGTAAATATTTATTATTTAGATACGAAAAATATAATATTAAAATCTAGTGACAATTAGTGTAAACTATTATATTTTTACGACTAAATTGTTCTTTTACTATAATGATTTTATGAAATTGTTGCACTCTCTTTTATTTATAATAAGTGTTCGATCTCTTATAAGATCCGGAATAAAATTAATTTTACATTTTATAATATTACAAATATAAATGTCAAATAAATTAAATATATCGAGATACGTTCGAAATAAAAATATTTCAAAGACATATTAATTAATTAAAAAAGCAAAATGTTAAAAAAATGTTTTCAAGTAAGAGATATTAAAGAAAATTTTGAAGGTATTGAAATAACAAAATTTTAAAAATATGAAAGTTAATTAGAATTAAAAAAATATTTTATACATTGCAGTCTTATATATATATATATATATTGTTCAATCCTGTTTTCTTATAAAAATAATATAAAAAATAATATAATAAATAATTACAAAAATAATAGAAAAAATTGTGTTGAAAATAAAAAAAAATCATGTGCAAAAGAATGAATTGAATTTCTTTTATGTATTTTAACATTCAATAAAGTAAATTCCAATGCAGTTGTATAAAATACAACAGTTCAATTTACGCTTTATTTATATTTTTTCACAAATTGTCTTTTATTACAAAAGATTTTATTTATTTATAATTAATTGACATGGCGCATGGAATACATACACACGAGATTTTTGTCTACATATAAAATCACGTAGTATTATGTTACGCAATATTATGTACAGATACGAAAAATATAATATTAAAATCTAGTGACAATTAGTGTAAACTATTTTTACGACTAAATTGTTGTTCTTTTACTATAATGATTTTATGAAATTGTTGCACTCTCTTTTATTTATAATAAGTGTTCGATCTCTTATAAGATCCGGAATAAAATTAATTTTACATTTTATAATATTACAAATATAAATGTCAAATAAATTAAATATATCGAGATACGTTCGAAATAAAAATATTTCAAAGACATATTAATTAATTAAAAAAGCAAAATGTTAAAAAATGTTATACATTGCACTTACAAATATTATATATAAATTTAAATTGTGTCAATAAATTTGGATGATAGCTTTGTAATATTGAATTATGTCAATTACAAAAGTAAAAAAGATTAGCTACTAACAGCACTGCATGTGTATTACATAAAATGCCTTGAATGAATGGTGCTGCAGAATAATCATCGATCGAAATGTTAAAGATAAACGGGAAACTGTTCGGTAATAAATATTATTTCTGAAAATTCTAAAATAGCTAAATTTTTTTAATTACAATAAAATCACATAAGTATTTTCATCCGAAATATACATATATGTATTCTGTGATTATATTAATAAGAAAGTCATTTCTCTTTTTTACGATAGGGTTAACTAGAGTAGGGTAAACTATATCATTATTGGCCACCTACACAATATTTACTTTAGTCATAGAATTCTTATCGCATCGGAAACAATATACAAGTACATAATTGTACTCTAATCTTATCATAATTTAATTCTTATATATTCGAAATAAATAAAGGACCACTGCTCGAGTAGCTCTGTAAATTGAATAAAATATCAGTCATTAAGACTGTTAATTACATGTCTTGACATGTATTTATTGCTAATATTTTCAAGGTGTTATACTATTTGAATTTTCTGTAATACATATCGTAATTAGACGATATTATCGCCTGAAAATATTGAATTTTTTAAATCGTTCCTAATTAAAACATACGAACAGTGTAAACATATAAAATTATCTAATCCTCGGCAGATTATAATTATCATATATGCAATGGCCAATAACTCTATGATTTATCCTAACGAGCGGGACTAGTGCCGCCTTTATCGGGGCTTATGAATGGAATTTTCGTCGCAACATATAATTGAGCAAGAGACAATAACACTTTAGTATACTTTAGTATATCTAATATCAAAATGTTCAAATATATCAATCTAATAATATTGAAACAAACTAGTTGGAGCTTCTACATATTTATGAGAAAAGAAAAAAAAGAAAAAAAACAGCGAACAAACAAAATGGCACCCTGAATCAAAGAAGCACGGTCTGCGAAAATGATATTTAATTTGTCGTACAGCTCCTTAGTACGTCATATTAATTACATTAAATCGACATAGGGCGTAATAGTGATTATGAGATTATGGAATGTACTTTCATCCTGAGCTAAGAGTCTATGAATGAGAAAAGAATGTCTACACAAGCGTTAGGAATGAGATGTCCTTGTAAAGTCCTTTTTAATAGTCGAGACCCCAGTGGAAGAGACATTGACCTTGTAGGCATTGCTCTTTATCTCAGAGGGATGCTTGTGAGTGCTTGTTGAAGATTTTCTAAGTGGTTTCTGTATTTGTGTCGTTGACAGTCCACTCACCGGATACTTGCTCCTACTGGACGTCGTGCCATTGCTTCGTGTACCACTCTTCATGGGTACAGCAGTGGAAGTTATTTCGCTGGGATGCTTCGGCAGAACAAAAGCTTTTGTCTGCTTTAGCAGGTATTGATCGTTACATAGCGCAGAAATTAATGGTAAATCTAAATTACGACTTTTCTCGCGAAGCGTTCGGATATCTAACATATCATCACTTTTCCTTTCATCATTTTCTTCTATACCATTGCTGAGTTTCTTAAGTTTGTTTGTTGTCGTAGTTGCCAACGAGGAAGTTGCCACTGAAGAAGACGATGGCAGTGGTTGATTCTTATCAAGATTCTAAAACAAATAACATGTATTACTATTAAACATAAAATATATATAATTTTATCAAATATTTATAACTATATTTATAACTATATTTATAACTATGTTTTAAGGAATTTAATCTATCTTTTTTTAATCTGAAGGAAGTAAGAGCAACAATAAAAATAATATAGAATATTTGCAAATACCTAATAAAGATATCCAAGTTCTGATTTTGAAACTTGATTACAAATTTAAGAAATTTGATATTTCATTTTGTGTTACCTGTATTTCGTAGGGCGGTGGAGGTGGCGGTGGCGGTAATCTGCGATGCTTGGATTGCGGTAGAGACTGCATCTTATTTGTGAACAAGGTATTCAAGCATTTGAGAATATTCTCGTCACTTTTGGTCCGCGAGAACGTATTCAACGTGTGAGGGTGAGTTGGTACGGGCGGCTCTCTTCTGAGACTGTGACTACCCGTAGACGAACAAGTTGCACCGCTATACAGCGAACTAGTGCTAGCAGCATAGTGACTATTCAGATTGCCTTGCAGATAATTACCGCTGGAACTGCCTGTGTCACTAGAGCTGAGATTTTGGTTGGACGCATATTTGGATTGCGAGGAAAAAGAGGAACCGGGAAGGTATGGCGTGCTACGATACATCACTGAAGATTTGCTAAAGGAAGGATACGGTGGAGGCGGATAAGCCGCCATAGCCGCCAGAAGGGAACCTTGTTTGGCGTCGATATACTCTTGCTTCGACACCGCTGGATCTTTGAGCGGAAACATAACATAATCGACATCGGAATAAAGTTGTTGTTTGTACTGTTCTATTTGCGATCGAGAAACCTGACTCGTATAGACGGTCGCCAAACTTGATGCTGGTTGCGTTGATGGTGGTGGCGGTGGTGGTGGTGGCGGCGGTGGTTGCCGCGGATGTATTATCGGTGGCGGTGGTAAAGGAGGCGGAGGCGGTGGTGTCGTCAAATATGGTAGAAGTACCGGACCGCTTCGGGAAGCGTGTACGTCTAGGTAATTGTTTGGACCTACTACGAGAGCGGCAACCGGAGCATGTACAGGTGTGGGTTTCATTTTATCGCCTGGGTAAGTGGGAGGTTGGATCCTAGGCGGTGGTTTTGGTGGCGCGATATTTCCGGCGACGTCGTTGATGATTTTTACTACTTTCGTTACAGAGCCAATCGTCGCTGACATGTCGGGATAGGGCGGCGGAGGTGGTGGAGGTTCTCGTGGCGTCACCGCGTCGTTTCGTGGTGGGGTGGGTGGCGGTATTTGAATCCTCTCTCGTGACGATGTATACGAAGGTGGCGGCGGTGGTGGATCGGTTCGTCTAGGTGGTAACGGGACGAAGTCACTGCAAGTTTTGTTATATGGTGGTGGCGGAGGTGGTTCACGTTCCCGAGCCAATTCCGGTATGCCGGATCTCTTTGAAACGTTAATTGTTGCGTAGTCAATGCTTTCTATCGGATATGGCGGCGGTAATTGTCGATCACTGTCCGTTCTAGGTGGCGGCGGAGGGGGAGGTGGCATCGTCACGTAATCGCAGTCCGAGTCCATCGAATTGCTAATAGTTTTACGTGGGGGATATCTGCCGACTATCAAATCCGATAACTCGTCAGCTGACAATAACGGCCTCGCTTTGGATGGATCGCTACCATCGCCTCGGAAACTGCTCACGCTGAGTATGCTATTGCTTCGCGAGCGTGAATCTTCGAGCTGTCGGTTCAAGGAGACCTCGTCGTCGTCACCTTTGCAAAGACTATATATCGGTTCCTGATCTTCCGCGCCGACGTCTTCCGTATAACTGCTTTCAGATCGTAATCCACTGTGAATAGTATAGAAACCGGATGTGATAGACGCTTCATCAGTGGTAGACTGAACGGAGCTCAAGGCACAAACATCGCTCGCCGCAGAGGATGCGTTGGTATCACCCGTAGGCAAATACAAATCGTCGCCGATTCTTTCGTCTTGAATCTCACTGCTTCTCAGTGTATACACGCCACTAGTCTCGCTCGCAATATCAGTACCTGAGAAAGATCATTCAAAGGTTACGTGACTATGCTTAATTTCAGAAAGCGAATGAAAAACAGAAAAGATACCGAAATTTATATTCTGTGCACGTATTCTTAATAAGTGTAAAAATCAAAAAAATGTATAATACAGAGGGATAGTTTGGTCTGGATGATTCTAAAAAGGTTCCACAGTATTTTGACTGTGTCGACAAAGCTATTTTTTAAACTAAAACTACTCTTCTCTTTCTCTCACCTGTATATTTACCTGTCTTCTTACACCTGTCATAAATAGCACCCGGAAAACTAGCTGTCTCCGTGGAAATTGCCGAATTTTGTGCTGTATGCGAGTAGCCTAACTCCAAACTAGAGGTCGCAGAAGCCCGGCGCATTCGCGATGGTCCACCTGTGGATGTATTAACGACAACTACTGTACTGCAACTGCTGCTGCATTGTGAGCCCTCGGCGGCGGTCGCGGCACTTGACGCGAGACGTAATACCACCGATGTAGAAGTGGCGTCGGAATTGTCAATCTCTGAAAATTATCTCAACATGTTAATCTACTTTTCACCGCGACGATAAAAATACGATCAAATCGATAAGATTTATGTATATTGGCGAATCATAGATTCCCTATTTTAAAGAAAATTACATATCCCTGCTGCAAATTCCTATCGGGAATTTTCCTATGGGTTTGTCTAACTATGGGTATCCGTGGTAAATTCAACTGATCCTTATAGGAGAAGACTCCTATCTTGCCTATGGAATTCCCATTACATAGAGGACTATAAGATTCTGTAGGAGCTTGTATAGATATCTACAGGATGTACAGAGCATGTATTGTATATATAAGATATTTTGAGAAATTTTTCTACAAGGAAATATGTTTTACATAGGAACCTATGGCATGAGTCTATGAAAAGAGACTCTTAGAGAATGGCATGAGAAAAAGAATGATATGCACATTGATGCAATCGAAATCGATATAGAATGTCCCATATTTGGGACTATTTTCGTGTGCAGATGAAGAAAACTAAATTGAATTGAAAAGTCCTGTGTAAATCTTATTATATATAAGATTTACACAGGACTTGAAAAGTCCTGGAAAAGTCCTGGAAAAAAAGGACAGGAATTGAAAAGTCCTGTGTAAATCTTATTATATATAAGTAACTTACATGTGAAGATAAAATTAAATTTACCTAATAATATCTATATTTGTAAGTGTTATTTAAAGTAATCTCATTTTAAGAAAAATTAGGATATTCTGATCTCAAAAATAATTTTTTTTAAAAATAACTTTTTTTTAAACTTAATTCAATCTTAACTTTTATTAAATTAATTCTTTATTCCTTCAACTTTTAACATAATTTTATTAATTTTATAAGCCATTAATTTAATTTAGTTTAAAAAAAACATTAATTTATCCAACCTTGGTGATATCTTATAGACCTTTTAGTTCTCATAGGACATCTGTCCACATTCCTGTGAATATTTATACTAACCTATTTGCCTTCCTATGAATGTCCTACATATACCTGCTATGCAAATCCTATAGCTAACTACATAATCTTACCTACAGAAATCTACCTACAGAATCTTATAGTCCTCTATAAGAATTCGAAAAAAACCTATGGTAATACATGTAACGCGGTATGTTCCTTTTTATTTCGCAAACTAAAGATAGACTAATAAATAAACAAAGTTCGAATTTAATGGTTTAAATAGAAATCTATTATATAACAAAATTATACATATCGAAAACTTCATGTATGAAGACGTAATATTTTTTGTCAGTAACGAAATATAACTATTCTTGTGGTAAATTTTTTTACTCAAACATTAATAAAAACAAAATTTTTATTATTATTATATATTAACTAAGCTTACCGTCAATAACAGAAACGGAAGAAGGTGGCATAGAGTGATTGTCTGCATCCCCATTCGTGCCATTTAAAACTCTACTCTGGCCATCTGAATAAGATATCGTTTCTAAGGTAAGACGAGGCAAACATTCGGTCGATGCTGGTGCAGTATCAGGTTCATCTTCGCTATGCACCCGATCGCTGACAATACCAGATGTTGTGTTCGAGGATGTACTCGAGATGACAGAAATTCGTTGATCACCACGCGCACCGCGCGTCGCTAAACTCAACTTACATCGAGTAGGGTACATGTAACAATCCCTCAAGACTTTCCGTTCTACAAATTATATTTAATTCTATTGTATTATTATAATTCATCACTAATATATCACGAATATTTATTTAATTTCCTTTTAATGGTTTTAAGGACGAACGCAAGAAAAAGAATAAGAATTAAACTTAAGAAAGAAAACGGAAAAAATGTGTGTATGTATGATATATGTACATGTGGTTGAAGAAAAAAAAAGAGATAAAGATACAGAAAAAGAAGAAAATTATCTTATAATATTTTAAATAGATTAAACGAAGAAAATTAATAATATTGCGCGATTAATTAATTAATTGCTTAATATGGATAGTCATTAATAAAAAATACAAAGTAAATTCACCTTCTTCTTCTCGTTTCATAGCTTCATTTACTCTAGGCGCTATAGCCATAGAGAACTGATGGGTGTCACGGCAAAGTCCCAAGAGGAGTTTACTCTTGTCATCGCATCCGCTGTAGAGGGTAAGCTTTTCCGGCTGATCAACTGCACGGATTTCGAATTTTTTGCGCTGCATAAAAAAATACAAAAAAGTTTTTAATTTTTAAATATGCTTAGATATTTAAAAAAAAGTTAATTTAAATTATCAAATACAAATAACGGTACGAGAAATTAATTTATCTTAAGATGTATAGCATAAGAAATAATTTAATATTGTTGTGGTAAACGAGCAGAAACTTGGAAGAAGACATTTTTTTTCAACGCTTACATCAAAAGAGAGTTTGCCGATATTGTTCCAAGCGAAAACGCGTGGCGTCTCCTCCTCGGCGTAGATTCGCACTCCACGAGCGCAAATTGCCAGGAGTATGCGTCCCGGTCCCGCCTCGTTCTTACTTCGGCGCAACCGATACAGGTGAGCGTTGAGCGGCGCCTCCAACAGCACTGCCTCCCGGATATATTGCAACTCTGCCTCCTCTCTAGAGAGCCCACTGTACTCTCTGTGCTGGGCTGCAAGCACGGTGAGCACGTTCGACTCGAGGCACATCTAAGAGCATTCGAGACAGATTAAAAGATTATAATCGTAATCCGAAGTAATTGTGCGAAAAATACATAGCTGTTTTAAAAGGAAATGTTGCACGCATTGTAAATGTATTGGTGTTCATATGTATGGAGAACATGTTATCAATTACTTTGATCATTTAACATATTATATAAAAGTATTAATATCATTGAAAAATAAATATAAACTATCCAGTATTTGCTGATATCTAGATAATCTAAAAAAATTATTTAATAAAATAATCTAGATAATCTAGATAAATAATCTATATAATCTGTAATCTAAATTATTTAGATAATCTAGAAATTATAATCTAAATAGAATGATACACTATAATATATATAAAAATATATATAAAAATATATATAAAATAGATCTTCATCTTAGATAATTTGAAAAAGATAATTACGTAGATAACTTGAAAAAAGATAATATTTTTTTGTCTAAGATACAGATGAAGATATATAGAGAAGATATATTGGATGTTTTATATTCGATGCATCATACTTGCTAATGACAGATTCTTAAAGTCATTTTAAGATGAAAAAATTCTAATATTAAAATGTTGAGGCTATAATATTTTTTTAATTATAAGCATTTAAAGTTAGCGAATCATATTGCCTAAAGTCCTTTTTGATATTTTATTTATTCTATAATACAACGCAAAATGCTAATCATACTTACACGCGCAAACTTTAGGTGATGAAAACTATTATAACCTCGACATTTTGATATTAAAATTTTCGTCTTAAAAAATCTTCAGGAATCTGCCACTAAATGCGTTAAGTCTAAAATATCTCCTATATATTCTAATAAAGATAAGATAGAGTCATTTTATTTAGATAACTCATTTAAACAAATATATAAAATGAGGCTCGAAAGAATCTATCAGTGAAAAATATAAAAAAAAGCCATCAAAGCCTACATCGGCTGTTCGGATACACAGAAAATTTTTTATTCTAGTGTAACAAATTAAATATTTAATTCGTTTTCTTACATTCACACGAGAATAAAGAATTTTTTGTATATCCAAACAGCCGATGTAGGCTCTGATGGGCTTTTTTTATTAATTTTCACTAATAACTTATCTAAATAACTACAAATACTGAAGATATCTTATATTTTATATATTTATATAATAATTCAATTCTTTTTAAATCAAGAAAAATCCGTAAAATACAGCTTACATGGGAAGGAAGGTAATCCGTGGATTTGCAATAGCCGACAGATCCTGCATGCGGTCTGTGACGTTCTTCGGAATAATCGCCAAGGTCGGCTTGAAGGGCAAGCCCAGCGAGCACCAACAACGACGTGACGATAGATGGTTCATGAAGGGGATGGTGAGGATGGAGGCTCTCCACCCCACCGCCGTGCCTGACGACATTGTCGCGCAGTTGGAGGTAATAATGATGCCGTGTCGTCTCATCGCTGAAACAATAACACGAACATTAAAATATTTAATAAATGTTTTAAAATTATGATCGATATGTGAAATATACTAAAAAGACTTTTCTAAAAGATAAACGATATGTTATTATAAATATGTAAAAAAATGTTCAAACTCAACAACAAGTTTATTTTATGCTGAAAAGAATAAAAAAGTTAAAATCTTTAAGAATTAAGTTGCTTTTAAAATACTAACAGTTCAAAAACAAAGAAAGATAGGAAATTATTGCTACAAAAAATATTAATTATAAGTAGATATTATAACAACTTATAATCGATATTATAAGTGATTTAGGCCTGGTTGCACTAACGTTATTTTGATTTTAAGCGAGGCTTAAAACTCTTTTTGTCTCTTTTTAGCTTTAAAACGAGACAGACAGAATTTAAAATCTCTTAAAGTCAAAGTGACATTGATGCAATTGGACCTTAGAGCTTCTTCAACATGTAAAAAGTGGATTCAAACAAATGGGTATATTTCTTGACTGAAATTAGAAGCATTGGCAAAGAGACTCGCGCGCTGGGCGAGACTCGTAGCACAAAAAGTAAACCTTAAGGGCAACGTGCAGTGAATCGTCAAATTTAATGTAAATCACAGGGTTTCGTGTGTCGAAATAAAAAAGAAACTAATGCGAATCGGTATAATTACCGAAGTGCTCTGAGAATGCCTCCGTTTTAGGTGTACGGTCTATTTATCATGCTCCGCATAATTACTTTATAATTATAAGAATAGGTAGCAATACTCAGCTACCGGACGAGAATCCGGATTTCGACTCACGAATAAAATTTTCGTCTCAATATTCCTGCAATTTTGCATCTTTCTTTTTCTATATGCACAAGTCTTTTTTGCGTTTCTTTCTCTTTCTATGGCGGTGCCTTTTAATCAGCACGACACCGACGGCATCTTTTAGACATCGTCTAAAAGGAAACAAATAGCCGAACACATTTCACATTTCGCTATGCTGACAATTCAAATGTATGACATATTCAGTGCCATGATTAATTTCGGAATCGAATTGAGGAAACATCTATTCTTTTTTCGAATATGTGATCAATTAATTGAAAAGCAAACATAATTTTATATTTTAAAGATTTAAAAGAGAGATTAAGATTATAAAAAAATAGTTCGTTTGGAATAAAATATTTGTATGTTACCTTAAAAGTAATGGTGTATCGATGTAGAAACGAACTCGAAAGTATAGGACAAAGGCTGGTCTTCCACTGCTATCCAAACCCTGAAAATAATATATACATATAAATTACTATTACTAAATATTACAATATAACGTATAAAATTGTTATTCTGTTTTTTTTAATAATGACCATCACAGATTATGTATCGTGATTGCTTGGAATATTGTTCAATCACACATATGCTTTCATTATAGAAAAATTTGATAGGAATTTTGATTTTCTTGAAGAAATTTGTGAATTGTCTAAAATGATTCACAATTTGAAGGATACAAATGTATTATTTACATCATCAGGAGACACGGTATGTCTTAGCGCTAATTTAAGATCACCGCGAAAAGGAAGTTCTTAATGAACACTGTAAAAGAATGAGTCCACAGTTTCACTCAATTCAATCATGGCTGAGGAGAACTTGAGTCGAAACTAGTTTCCATGCACGATTCAATTAGAAATAAAGAAAAAATATAATTTTTATATCGCACAAATATACAGGAAAGCTTATTTTCTATCACTTATAAATAATATGAAATGATATGAATTTATTAATTATCTTTTTTATATCAAATAATGACAAATTAATGACGAGAGATCATATTTTTTGTAAGTACAAACATATATTATTGTTTGTTTCTAACATTTGAATTTTTAATAAGTTATATTTTTCTGTCTTTCTTTCTCTCTCTCTCTCTCTCTCTCTCTCTCTCTCTCTCTCTCTTGTTTTATTTTATTCTCCTTCTTTCTCTCCTTCTAATTATAATAAAACAATAAGCAATGAATAAGCAGCTACTTACATATGTATGAGAGTTTCGCCAATTCTTTGGGGCGTATTTGCTCAGCTTATTCTCAGGATCCACAAATAGGTATTCGCCGTCTGAAACAAAAAAATAATTCGTTTGTTTCAACAAAAAGTTTATTACTGTATGACCATCGAATATTTAAAAATACTCTACGCAATTTTTTCAAAACTGGCATTGAATTTAAATAATAATTTATATGAACTGATATATCGTGTATTGAATTTTACAGCATAATTGGACACTTGCATAAGATATATGTACTCCACGGTTTCTGATACAGCAATTGAGAACTCTCTCTCAAAGATTTATTTCCTTCGCACGTTCTTTTGTATGATGGACAATGTGAGATGTCGATACTTCTTAAATGAGTGAAACAATGAAAGAGATCCTGCAAGATGTTAGTGAATGAGGGAGTCTTAAACCTGTCTACATGGAACGCTCAAGCTCTTATGACACGATAACGTGACATGTTTTTCACACTGGAACTCGATTTGAAACTGCGAATGCTGATCGGGGATCATAATCGGAGTTTGGATCCTCAAGGCTTCCGAACATCTACAATTCCCAATGCAATCGTCGTACTGGCAAACTAGTTGAAACTGTTGTTACATGCAAATGTAAAACTCTCACGATAGAATAACAGTTGCCCAATATGAATATGGCATAAGTTTATCTTCGGCAAGGTATATATATATAAAACTATCAGCATTTCAATTTCAAAATCCTAACCAATTGCTTTTTTCTTAGATTTAATTTATCTGACAGTAAACTTTCTGTTTATTATCTCCTCTTAAGAATAAGAATTATTATAAATGTTGTAATTAAAGTTTCGAATCCCGTAGATTATATGATTAATTTAAATTTAAATGATACGCATATTTAATGTCTTACCATATACTTTCTGTTATAAAAATAATTTTTGTTCTAATTTTATATATAATTTTTTCCTTCTCTCCCTTCTCTCTCTCTCTCTCTCTCTCTCTCTCTCTCTC
>NW_012130076.1:4311968-4334461 GCF_000143395.1 Atta cephalotes
TATAGTTATTATTACTATACTATATATATATATATTAATTAATTATATATACTATATATTATACTACTACTATTATTATTATTATTAATTAATTTATTATTATTTATTATTATTACTTCTTCTCTCTCTCTCTCTCTCTCTCTCTCTCTCTCTCTCTCTCTCTCTCTCTCTCTCTCTCTCTGGCTTCTCTTTTTCTTTCTCTCTCTCTTTATAATATATCAAATTACCCGTAGAATTTTATCCTGTATTCTGTTGCAAATTATAGGTCGTCTAAAATGGACTTAAGCCGCTCCGGTATTCCTCTTTCGATACGCTCACTCTTTCCGTGGGGAAGAAAGCACCTGTGTTACCCGAGGTATAACCCGGCTATTACTGGGGAATGTTGCCCGAAGGCTAACCCTGGCCCTCGCGTAATAATCCATCGGGACTATAGGGCCCATCGTATTCCTCTGGAGATATTCTTCGCAGTCACGGAGAGAGCACAATCTCCCTTTTTCTTCATCTCGCTTGGATCCGATCGAGTCCGCATCCTGGATTTAAGTTTTATTCTCTTTTATTTCAGACTTTCGTCTGCCCTAGTACAGATTCACGTTTGCTTGAAAGATAGAGGTGTTTCAAAAATTTTTGAAGTCAACTCGATTTTTTTAACAATATTCTTTAGTATAAATCGATTCTTCTCATTATTCTGTTTATATTCGAATATTATTTAAATATCTACCTTGATATATTATACATATATATATATTTCAATAAATTTTGATTTTATCAATATTAAAGAAATATATATTGATATATTACATGTTACAATTAATTTTCTGTCTAATGTTCTTGTAACGTATTTGATACTAAAAATTGATTTAGTCTAGAATATAAAATATTAAATCGTTATTCGTTTATATATGATAACAAAGGTTTTAAGATCTGCCTTGCTGTTTGTTCTTGATGCGAGAATCTGTGTTTCTTAATAAATGCATGTCTTCATAAAGTATCGGAAAAGTCCGAAAGGAGCATGTGGCGCAATAAGAAAAGTTCAACAAACAAGCCTTCTCTTATGAACCCATCTATTTCCCAGAAAGAAATAATACTCCTTTTTTTTCTCGTTTAGTATGGATCAGCAATGCGCCATAACCATAAGTACACTCGTAATCACCCCTGGTTGCCTTGATCATCGGAGGAAGAGGGAGAGATCTGAGCTGCTCTTTTCTATCTTCGCACTCTCGTTAGCTATCTTCGACAGAAGGTCTCTGTTCAAATCATTTCTCTGAACTTACTATCAAAGATTAGAGATTTCTTGCGAGGAATTTCGCAAATGTATGGCCTCAATTTTACACTTAGGACCCATCTCCTTCTTTATAAAGAACAAATCGTAAATATTACGAGAGTTGAAAGAAAGGAAAGAAAAGAGAAGAAATAGGACAAAACAAACAAAAATTAGATAATAAATAGGGGAAAAAAGAGAGACTAGTTATAAGATTTCTTGAGAATAGATACAAGAATTTTTCTTAAAGTTTAAGAGATAGCCTAATGAAAACAGAAAGAAAAAAATATTGCGGAAAGAATGAAAAAAAAATAAGAAAGCACATTTCTTTTCTAACAAAATCAAAGGGTTCGCTGATGGGTTCGGCGGAGGTGTTGCTCATGAGATTCGTTGGAGTAGGATGTGACATACAGTGTGGGATACGTGAAGGATACGAGAAGGAGATACGGGAGGGAGAATACGTTGAGGCCCTGTTGTGACGCGCAGCTTTAACCTCGCCGCGATATATATCCCTTGAACCTGCGCTGGAGCGTATTTTCTGCTTCGTCTCCCCTCCGCTAGCTAGAACGGACCTTTTCGCCCCTCTTCCACCACGTCGTGTGCCAACGATCCCTGTCCTCGGCGTCCTCCTTCCACATTCCTCTACGCAGAGCCGTACGTTGCGCCGGAGATGCTCGACTGGGAGATGGAATACGAGAGGCCTTATACAAATCATCGGGCTACCGTCTTACCCGAGGCCCCGTTCTCTTTTTTTTCCTGCTTCCCCTTTCCGCCCGTTTTTCTCTTTCTACTCTATCTGGCCGCTTCCTTTCTTTAGCGCTCGTCATTCCCTTCGTCTTACTCCGTCTTTATACTCCGGCAACTTATTATCTCTCTCATTTATCACATACCTCTCTATCTATTTATCTATTTCTGTATTTATCTATTCCTTTTGCATGTAACACATTGTACATAATGTTCTCTCACTCAATTATTTATCTGTACATTTAAATCTTTCACAATTAAAATTTATCATAAATTGATTGACCCAAACAGAAAATATCTAATAGCTCCTAACTTTTTTATTGTTTCTCTTATTATTATTAAATACTCGCTGTAAGTTGAGTCATCAAATTACAGAAAATGTAAATTTGCGATAAAGGTGAACATTCTTAGAACATGTTCGACTAAGTAAAATTTCTCAACTCAATGAATAAATAATTGGAATATATTTCTTTAACAGAAATTTTTCAGCGAAATAAACTTATTATACAATAATTTCAAATATAATATTTCAAAAGATACAGATAAATTTCAGCTATACAACTATACAATTTCATCAATGGAGAAAAATGGAAGGTGATAAGAAGAAAATAGAGAAAAAAAAATAGAAATCGCAAAATGAAAGAAAGACAAAACAGAAAAAGATGAACTGTAGAAAGAATTTCCTTCTAAGATTAAAACGCATTTGAAGAAATGGGAAGCAAAAGTTGGTCTAGATCGCTTTTAGCAAGACCCACCGCGAATCGCATAAGCCATAACGCGCATATAGGGAGTGTGAGCTGCCTTTCTTCTTATACTTGTTTTTCAGGTGCATTTTTTCTTGTCATGCTATGGCTCGCGCGTCTCAAGACCTGCCAACTCAACCGAGTCCGATGATGGTGCTCTGCTGGAATGTAGAAGGGATGGGTGAGGTGGGATCTCGTAGGGCTCTTTGAGGACCGGGGGAGGCTTTATCCAGTGGTGGGGGCCACCAGTCGGACCGGCTTGTCACGATTGGTGAGGGTAGCGATGAACGTGAGCCGTATGGTATGCAGAAAAACCTGACGATTAGTCAAGAGACTTGGACATCTCGCTAGTTTAATGTTTTCTCTGTTTATGTCACTTTCTTCGTCATAGAAAATAAATCTATAATGTAAAACGAAACTGTCTATTTTTTCGAATAGCCATTTCAATGTACATATTAAATTCTTGTTTTTATATTTTTATATTTTGTACTTTAAATTATAATCAAGAAAGAAAATTAATTTATTGAAGCTATATTTTATTCTTAAGGAAGCAATTCTGATCAACTTAATTTTAACATACTATTAAGATCTTCTCAAGAATTTTAAAGATATCCATATTACGTTATTAATGAAAAAAAATAAAAATCAATTTTTCTTTAAATAAAATTGCACAATTTCTTACATGAATAAATTCCCTTAATAATTCTATATAAATATTAATCAAAATATTAAATATTAATATAAATAACAGTATTTATTTGTAAAAATATGAATTTTATCGGTTTGAAATTTCTCTTCATTACTTTATCTATGAACTTTATCTAATGAAAATGAAAATACACAAATACGACTCACCGGACAATATAGCCAAACCAAAAAGTTCGCAATCTCGCATGCCCTGTTGGCTGAGAAGTGTGCATGTCTGCGTATAAACCTCCTTTACTCTCGACTTAGCCTGAAATAGTAAAACGGACTAATTAGCATTAAAATTAGCATTAAAATTTCCAGAAATAATTTCTAAATATTTTTCAATTAGTTACTTTTTTGTTAAGTGACACTCGTTCTCGAAGACATCATTAGATATTTCATATTATCTTATTTGTAAAAAATGAGAAAAAATAATAAATAAATTCTATATTTTATTTAAAAATGTATATATACAATGTTATTTCCAAATTCTTTACATTTGAAATCTTTAAATTCAATACAATTACTTTCCAAAAAACAAAAAAAAGTGTTATTTTTTTATTCGTACTCATTGTCAGTTGTAATGAAATTTTATTTTATATTTTTCCCACAATAATAGATATATTGGTAATATCACATTTTTATTTGTTCGTAATTAATATTTGCCTCACCTCAACGATGAAGTAGAGAGGATCACCGGGAAGGGCATGAATGGCGAGATAGCGGCTGGCGGACACCAGGGGTTGAAGGCAAGACCGCGCAGCCGTGACACCGCTACCACGCATGCTGCATGCTTCATGTCGTCGCCGCTACGCCCACCGTCCTCACTGTCAACAATCGGTAAACTGTCAATGAATAATCAGTAGTCATTTGAAAAATTCGCATTAATCCTTAATGCGATCCTTAATTCTTAATCTATCCTTAATGAAAGAATTCAAAATCAAAATATAATCATTATTTTATGTTTCTTTTGATAATCTCACAATTTTTGTACAAAACTTATTTTCAAACGTAGAAAGAAAAAATTTTAGTGTAAAAGTCGGTCCCTTAAATGTTTTATTGAAGATTATAATAAATATATATGTACTATGAATCATGAAGACAATCCCAATTCCATTCGGAATTCAATCGGAATTCATTGAAACACAACAAAGAAAGAATAAGTCGGACGTGTTTATCTAATCTCTGACTATTATAATTACTACGAGACTCTGAGAGGCTGAAACTTTAGCTAAGTAATGCACACGTGAGCAGCATAACTTATAGCCGAAATTTTCAATCTCAACTGTAATAGTAAGTTTCTTTTTCTTACAACGATTGTGAATTAGTGCATGTTAACATGGTGTCATATGATTAGGATATGTTAATGAAGTTCAAATAACATGCAGTGATTGAATTTTAAGTGCTGAAAACGTAATCAATTGAAATTCATTGCTGTTTAAATTGCTGTATGATAAATAGTAGTATAGTAGGACAGTAAATCTTTAAATTTTGTCACTGCAAACCAGACATATTTGTCGATGGACCTCGCAATGGAAAATTAATTTTAGTAACTGATGAAAATCAATTGAAAAGCAATTGAGATTTTCACCATACACAGCCTTTATGGTGATGAATGTCATTTCATTTTCAGTATTAAAAATCCGCATTGTTTGAACTTTAACATCATATCCTCATCACACGATGTCATGATTCATTCCGTTATAAGGAAAAGAAACTTGCTACAATTGAAAGTCTATAAATCTGTATATTACTAATCAATCGTCCCTTGTATTTCAAGTTAGGGCTTCTACAGACGAGAAATTTGGTAGCGCCACAATCGAAACGCTGTGCCGATCCGTTTATACGCTATATTCATACAGTTATATTCTGTAACGCTACAGAAGTGAACATATTCGCGACACTTTTCTCCGTAGCTCCGTATAAACGGGTTGGCGTTTTCAATTGTGGGGCTATAAAGTTGCTCGTCTAGAAGCCCTTATTGAAGACGATTGGTTCGTTATAATTAGTCTCAAAATATTAATTTTATATAAAATGTCCTGAATATTCTCGAATAAAGAGTACGAGGCTCTCTCTCACAACTTGAACTTGTTATTGCAGAAATTATACTATAAATTCATATGATCTGTTTACTGTTCGTTCGAGAGTATTCATATATAAACATTCTTTTCCTGAAAATATCTGATATTTTATATTTCTATATATAATAAATTTCTATATATTCTATTCCATATAAATATTCTATATATAATAAATTTTCATTATTAAATATTTTGTCATTAAGAGAAAAATAAATTAAAAAAGAAAAGATAGAAATTCGGGCAAATATTTTGAAGAAGTAATATGTACATTAAGTATTATTGTACAAAAAAATAGGAAATAATTATAAAATGACTGTATATTTATCCAATTTCTATATCGAATAATAAAAGATTTTAAAGAAATAAATTAAAATAAGCCAATGCAACTCGACATTGAAGATGGTAATGTGTAAAACTTATGTTATTATAATAATTAATAATTACGTTTCTAGACGGAATTATTATATCTCGAATTATCTCTTCTTACTAAATTATGACTTTATCTTGTGTTTATGATACTAATAGTTATAAATACATTTACTGACTCACTTGTCCTAGCGAGCTTTATTAGTTAAAAAACTCTTCGAAATAAGCGTTCACATTGAGAAAAATATAGTTAATTTTAATAAATATTTAGTTCAATACTGCCAACTAAACATTTACTTACAGTAAGTAAATACTTGTTCAATAAAAAAAAAGATCCTATGATTGTTAAATCAAATTAACATTGTTATCAAATAAATATATCTTTATATTTAATAAATATTTAGTTAGCAGTATTCAACTAAATATTTATTAAAATTGACTATTTTTTTTCAGTACAGATATGCGTACGTTCTATATTTAACAACTCATAGGATCTTAGATTATAATGTAAGTAGAATATAGTTTGTAAATTAAATTGAAATCTTTCATTTAATAAATTTTAATTTTTAGTTTTAATATCATTATCGAAGTACATATTCTGTCAAATATAATAGACAATTACAAAGCGTCTCGTTTATATTATATAGAAATTTAATGTAATGCTCAGTACTTAAAATTGTTACTATTTATTTGTCACATTGGAAACGTCTATAATTAATTATTATTAATAATACACAAGTTTTATACATTCCCAGACTTATATTGACTTGTATTATTGACTTATTTTAATTTGTGTATTCTTTGATAATAAGACATATAGATTAGATTACGTCAGAGATTATAAATATGCTGTACGTGCTTACGATACGTACATATTACACGTAACGACAAGTATTATACATTGATAAGAAACACATATCCCAGACAGCATTTGTTAGATCTTCTCTTAAAAATGAAGTAAAATGAATAATTATTTTTAGAATAGAATGAGTTATTCAAGAGCAAAACCATGTCATACGCTACGATTCGTTTTTATTAATTGGTAATATAGTGGATAAAATTGTGACAACATCATGGCTACATTAACTGCAGCGGATTATGCAGTGATCGGTGCATTAATTCTAATCAGTTCCGGCATCGGTGTATATTATTGGCTCATCGGTGGTCGACAGAAGTCGACTGAGGTAATTAAATCATTTTTTTTATGTTACGCATTGCATTTTCATATTTTATAACACATGATATTGCACTATGTTTTGATAATTTTCAACTTTAATTTTTCGTCTGATTTATATTATTAATATAATATTAATATTTTCTCAGTAAAAATATCTAGACATTAAAATAAAAATAGATGAAGTAAAATAGCTCTTCTTGAATGTGCTTCTGTAGGAATATTTTATGGCCAACAAATCAATGCGAATGATCCCAGTAGCGATAGGTTTGATGGTTTCATATTTATCAGCAGTCAGTCTACTTGGAGTGAGCTCTGAAAATTACGTGTACGGTACACAGTACGCTGTGATCAACATCTCTTATGGCCTTGCCACACCGTTCGCAGCTTATTTTTATTTACCGGTATTTTTTAAACTAGGCACTGCAAGCACTTTCGAGGTAAAAAATATTAATATCATTATGCAAAATTTAAGAATAATTATTATGTTAAAAATAATCTTTAGTAATTACAAATATCTAATTATATTTAAAATATTTTTATTTCATATCAGTTGTTTGGTCTAATAAAATACTTGATTGATGTTCTTTATTATTAGCTTAAATTCTATAAAAAAGTACGTTTATGTATATAAATAAAATTTTAAAACACACACATACACACACACACACACACACACACACACACACACACACACACACACATATATATATATTGTTAGACAAAAAATTATTTCTTGAAACTAAAAAAAATAAAAACATGTTTATATTTTTTATTTTATATTTTTTTTAAATTAACATAACTATAATTAATAAATTGATAATTTTGAAAATAGCACTAGTATTAGTATTGCTTTAAAATTTTGTTGATCAAAATTGATCTAATACAACTACATAAATATCTGTTGTAGTATCTACAGAAGCGTTTCGGTACGACTACCCGATTAATAGCCAGTTTTGCCTTTTTGCTCCAATTGCTTCTGTACAGTGGTGTGGTGTTATATGCACCTGCATTGGCTTTAGAAGCTACCACCGGTCTTTCAACGACCGCAAGTGTGATTGGTTTAGGACTCATCTGCACTTTCTATTCGACGATCGGAGGCATCAAGGCGGTACTTATCACCGATGTTTTTCAGGGTCTGTTAATGCTGACTGCCGTTGTCACAGTTATTGCTACCGCAGCAGTTGCTACTGGTGGTTTAAACCGAATTTGGCAGATTGCCGGAGAAGGATCCCGATTGGAATTCAACAAGTAATGATCTGAATGATATAAAAGTTCCTCAAAAAATGTCATTGTATTTTTTTCTAAACCGTTCATATTGTATTTCTATACAAATTTTTGTTATTAGACATATATCTTTATGGGAATCCTACATAATTTTACTTAATATCTTTGTGGGAATATATATCCTACATAATTTCATTTAAAAAGAGTGAATCATGAATTCCTCAATTTTGTTTTTTTTTTATTGTAAAAGAATGTTTTTATGATAGAAAAAATTAAAAATTATCGCACCCGCCTATATTGAATTTTTATTTTATTTTTTTATTCTATTAAAAAATATAGTCGTAAGAGAATAATTGCGTTTAAAAAGAAACAAAATTCGGCTAAAGTGTGTTTGAAATTTCATAATTTTCTAATTAAACTAAAAATTGAAAAACTTTTGTTGAATAATTGAAAGTAACATATTCATTAATTGAATAAAATGAATAAAATAAAGCACAACGCAAGCACAGGAGGCATTTATTTATTTTAATTTTTTACGTATGCCATAGCATCTCTCCGGATCCAACTGTACGATATACTTGGTGGAGTTTGACACTTGGTGGTTTCTTTACTTACCTTTCCTTGTATAGCGTTAATCAAGTTCAGGTTCAAAGAATGCTGACTATCAGGTAAAGCAAGATTGACATAATTTCCAATCAAATGCGAATTAATCGAGTCCAAAAATATTACATGTAAAGCATAAAATTTTTTAAGAGAATTCTTCTTTTCATATTTTTATAAATTTAAGAACATGAAAATTAGCTCACTTAAAATCTGATATTTAAATATACAAAGTATATCTTGTATTTTTGTGAATAATGTATTATTTAAAAATTAATGCATTATTCATAAAATATATAAAATATATATAAGATATATTTTGTTATTATTTATTACTAAAATTTTATTATTATTTGTATATTAGAATTATTAGAATTATTATATATTAGTATATTAGAATTATTATTCTGATATTATTTTTCTTACTGATGCGTTTATGATTCATTATCTCGTAATAACAAATTTTAAAATTCCATTTGACGGCTGTGGAAAAGATCAAATTTCCAAATTATCGTCAAATTTTCCATATCACCAGAACATCTCTATTTAGCGCTATTTTGATTTTATTAGCAATTTAGCAACTGCTCAGCGCGCATTATGGTGGAGCTGGCCGATGGCATCGATTATGTCGCTTACTTTGTGCTTTTCTGGACTAGCAATATATGCAAAATATCATAACTGTGATCCACTCGTAGAAGGCAGAATCAGTTCAAATGATCAATTGATGCCATTGTATGTAATGGACATGCTATCGGATTATCCTGGTGTACCTGGGCTTTTCATAGCCGGAATTTTTAGTGCCGGACTTAGTACCATCTCGGCCACGATTAATTCTCTTTCTGCTGTTATTCTTGAAGATTATATCAAGCCTCTCTGGCATATAAGGTAAAAATCATGATAGCGTGAAAAAATTATATAACATCGCATAACAGTCATTCCGGAAAACGGCCTAGTTTCAAGGTAACCTGAATCTGTTGAAGAATGATTCATATCATGTTATGCAGAAATATTATATTAAAACATTATAGAACATTTACTGTAGAAAATTAAAGTATCGGAAAGGATACATTCCATCGTTCTTCCTTTTCTCCCTCTTTTAAGAATTATATATCAATTACAAAAAATAATAAAATCTTTGATTCTCTAGAGCAAAGCGCGAATAATATTGATTACAGAAACAAGGACCTATCTACTACGACGTCAATAATCATTAGCAAAATTTTGGCTCTTGTAGTTGGACTATCATGTGTAGCAGTGGGTTTTCTGGCACAATATCTCGGTGGATTGCTGCAGGTATATAAACTTTGCTTTCAATACTAACAATAAGTCACATAATAAAATGAAAGTATATTAAGCGAGAAATAATAATTAATCATTAAAAAAGTGATTTAAATCATTCAAAAATTCAATTCTACCTTTGTTAATAAATTTGTCATTTACAAGGAAAGTTACTCAGATGTCTAATTAGTTTTAAAAAAGTAACGATTGGAATATGGAGATTGGAGTTGTCTTCTATTGACTAAAAGTGAGTGCTATTCACTCGGAAAAGTTGATATTAATTAAAAGAATGGAGTTAAAGTTCGCTGTAAGCAGTTCTGAAAATGAGTCTCGACACAGAATGCTTCTTTACTTAACTCGCGAATAACTCAGGAACAAAAAATTATAGAAACATTTTTAAAAAATGATTTTGTAAGGAAAGCTTCAAGCTTTCACAATAGGTAGTCGAAAATTTTCGTAAATTTTTTTGGGGCACGTGAGAAACCTCCAAAGTGAAAAGAAACTTTTTCAGCTCGTAGTTTATTAAATGTAAAAATTACCAAACTCACAGAAACTCAAAAAATATAGTTAAAATATAACTTTTCGAAAGTAGAGATTTCTCTTCAAGCTTTAAAACTCTTTTTTTAAATTTAAATTTCGTTCATTTTTGACAAAGATATTGTATACAATTAAAAAATACGAAGAAACTTTTTCCCCAATCCAATAGTATAGCAAAATTTACAATAAAATATTTTTAATTTTTCAAATTTCAATTTGTTGAAAATGTATAATAATACACCAATGAAAATGTATAATAAATAAGAAAATATATGTATTTTTGTATGTACATTCATATAATTTTATAAGTGTTTATACCCAAACATAATTCAAATTTTGGGAGGATAAATAAAAAAATTTTCAATAACTATCACTGGAATCGAGATCCAAGTTTTCCTTTCTATTCTACTTATGTATATTACTCACGTATGTTACGTATATTTTGTACATAGAAAATCAAAAAGTAAAAAAAATTATGAAAAATATCATTTAAACTTATTTTTGGAGTCGCTTATAGCGGACTTTGAATCCATTCCTCTAACAAATATCAAATTTTCCGAGCAAATGGCACTCATTTTAATTAATAGAAGATAGAATACTACAACTTCTAATCATTACTTTTTCAAAACTGGACATCTGAGTAATTTCCCTTGTTAAACTAATTTGCGGGTTTCAGATAGGTAATCTTTTAATATAATATGAAATTAGATAATCTGAAGATACCTTAATCGTTAGACTTTCTTTTTCAACAAAATTTATTTTTCTACAGGCAGCTCTGACGATCTTTGGTGTCGTAGGTGGACCTATGTTGGGTTTATACACGCTTGGCATGTTTTTCCCATCGTGCAACCAAAGGGGCGCGATTGCAGGCTTCATTCTTAGTCTCATGTTTTCTTTGTGGATAGGATTTGGACAACCGAAACCGCCGATTCCGCAGTTGAATGTCTCAACAGACGATTGTGGATTCAATAACACTATTATGTTTCGCGGAAGCGATGGGAAATCGTTGATTTACACAAATTCACGTTATGAACTCCAGTAAGTAAACATTTAAGTATACTGAAAAAAAATTACTTATTTAAGATTTTTTAAATCTTAATACATATTTCTTTGAACAGTATTTATGGTAAATAAATGTTTATTTAATAAAAAAAATGATAGTTAAATCAAATTAATGGTTTTTGAATCAAATAAATATATATTTACATTTAGTAAATATTTATTTAAAACTATTCAAAACAAATTATATTTAAAACAAATATTAAAATTTAATATTTTTTTCAGTGTAGATGTAATTTTATATATAATTCAGACTTCAATTCTAAGTTTGGTAGAAGCTTCAGTTAGAAAAATAATTAACAACATGAAAATATAATTTGTTTCGAGATATGTAATATAAAGAAAAAAATTCCTTTTAATTTCAAGTTTTTTGATGTTATATCTTAATATGGCAATATATTCGCAATGATGAAGAAACATGAACTTTAACTATTTCTTATTTACAGAATGGAGAAAGATAAATCCTATTTCTATCTTTATCGCATATCTTATATGTGGTACTGTCCACTGGGATTTCTCGTTGCTATAATCACAGGATGGATCATCAGTTGGATCACAAGATGGATTTTTAAGGAAAGTTCTATTGAAATCGATTTAAATTTGCTAAGTCCGATTGTGGCAAGTCGAAAATAAAAAAGAAAAGAAGCAAATGAATATTATAATACAATAAAATTTAATGAATATTGAGAATATATATAACCTCGTTCTTATAAATAATTAAAAAAAAAGAATTTAAATAAATTTGCGTTTCTATTTATATTACCTAAGTATTTATACCTCGCGTGTAATAAATTTCATTAAATATTCATGTCATAACATAGAAATAGGTAATTAATATGTGTTATAAAAATATATATACGTATGTATATATTTACACAGTAAATATGTACAACACGTATCAAGAAATTTTGAAGGTCCAATTGAAATAACATCAAAATGATACAGAAATACAAAAATTCTTGATCCAATAATTTAAATGCGTAAATTTGTTATATATTTTATTTAGTTTTAATCTAACAAATAAATTGAAAAATAAAAAGTTTTTCATTTCAAATTTCCGATTTTTTCTTTTATACAAAATTCTATTCTTTTTCTATTATTTTTTTTTCTTGAGACCATAGTTTTAAGATATTCTGTATATCATATTATTTTAAAAGTATTTATGCATTTTCATGGAATTCGAAAATAGATAATAACTGCATAACAATTATAGATTAGACAATTATACAATTATTTATGCCAATTCCAATATTTCCCTGTATAATCAAGATTAAACATTTTTCTCGATGAAAATGATCAGATTTGGGCCATTTCACACTGCGTGAAAATGCCAGCTGGGAGTCTCGTGCTCGCGACGTACAGACATAAACATTATACGAACTACAAACTGCGCGCTGTACACCACTGTACACTTTACCGAAACGTTCGCAAATCACGATGGAATGCCGCCAGACTGGTGTGAGCGCGCGCGCGCCATACGGTGACACACAGAGCAAACGCAAGCAATGACCTGCGTCATGCAGTTCTTACGTAAGGAAATAATACCAAAATAACATACCCATCAAAATAACAAATTTTGAAAATCTATGTCAGACAAAGAGGGAATTGTAAAAATTTTTTTTGCAGATAACGTACTATAAGTAATTCGAAGATAGCACAATGTACATATATCTGCATAGATGACGCAGCAGATGACACTGCGCAGTAAATTAAAAAAATTTTCGATTACTGCTTACGAAAAATTCTAAAGATCAGAGAAAAAGATTTTATAACTTCTTTTCCACATTTTCCTTTTTTTTTCATTGATACTCGTAAAATTGTCGCAATAAGCGCACTTATCGTAGCAGCGTGAAAATATCTTCCTTTATAATCAACGAAAGAAAGCTCTGTGCAATCGGACGAACAACGGGAATGAGAAAATAAAGATGTCGTTGAAGTTGTCGGGCGCGAAATGGCTACCGGTTTTGTACATTTCTTGTAGGAATACATTGCTCATTTTTACTTCTTGATTTAAATTAAAATCAATCTGTGTAGTCAAGTTGTAATCACGTTTGTCAAAGTAACGTTACGCAAGTATTTTGAAACAACTATCAATGTTTGTGTTTTGTTGCATATATTCTTGAGATGAGTTATAAATATAAAAGCAACTCTGGATTATCCAGGAAAGCAACTCAATATAAGTATCTTAATATTAATATCAAAGTATCTTAATATTAATATTGAAATGTTTTAATATTAAATTGTAAATTATTGTTTCATGATCAAATCTTATACAATGATAAGTATAATATTTAGTAAATTTGTGCTTTATTTTGACAAATAAGATGGTACTTAAGTTGTCCAAAATTTAGGTCACGAATGTCCATAAATCAAATATAAACCAAATAGAATTATCAAGGAAAACATAAATATACAATAGATTCAGTATTAAAAAATGTCACTAAAGTTACGGTTAAAGATATCGAATTTGAAGCTAATTATGAAGCTGATTGTTTTTATGATGAAGCTGATGATTTTATATTTTATCTGAACTAAATCTTTAGATATACTTGTGACATAATTCTGTCTCAACATAAAACTATTTATTTATCAATCAAAACTATATGTATTTAGTTAGAAAAAGTAAATAAACAGCCATAAGTTGAAGTTATCCCAATCATATTATGCTTATCCTTAGCAAACTGATATGATTTAAAATCAATGTCTTGGAGTTGTCATGAAAAATTATTATTGTCAACATTTTTATCTAAAGAAGAGATAACAAATACATCGTAATGGCATATTAAAAAATTAAAAAATTTCGTATGCATTTGTGAGAATTTTTTTCAAAAAAACAACACTCAATTTTACAAGGATATGATAATATTCTATCTATATATAATAAACACATATACATACACACAGACACACACACACACACACGCACGCACACACACATATATGAAAAAACTTATATATATAATACATAGTTTATGACATTATTGTGCATAACTGTAATATATGCGGATATGACTCCTCTAACGTTCGCGGCAATTAAGTAGAATTACCGAGTTGCGGTACCATAGTCACAAGTTGCTCATTATAATGTGCATTCTTCGTATAAAACAAATCTTTCTTTCGACGCACATAAAAATTGTTCAAATAAAAACAATAATGTAGATAATAAGTTGAGGAATTCGTTATTGATACATAACAACATGAGAAAATAACTTAATGATTTATCTAATCTATTGATCCTAGCTATGTTTGCCATTTGAAATCATTGATGATGATGATGATGATTGCTCATATCAATATCAAAGTTTCAATACACAATAGATACAATTTTATATCAAAGTGCCACGAATATATATATATATATATATATACTCATGTTTTCGCAGAGCTCTTTTTCTCTCATAACAAAACAATACAAGTACTCTCATCGCAATAATTACAAGTAAAAATTCATACTCTTTGTTAGCATATCCTTTGTTCAAATGTACATAGAATAAAATGTATTTAAGAAGAAAATCAAAGAGAGAATAATTTAACAACATTATAAAAGAATCCTATCGCATTTGTATGATTCATTGAGTGATTCATTATCGAGCCATTTTATTTAAGTTAAGCAGTAAATGATAAATTCGGAAATGATATATTTTGACAGAATAAATTCAAAAAATACTTTTGTAATTAAATTATATAACAAAAAGAAAAATTATTATCAATTAAAAAACATTAATTTAAAAAAAGAGGAGAACTTACCTAGATTCCTTCGTCTTCCACCTACGATATCACGAATCCACCTGCAATATACATGCGAAAATTAGTTGTAAATCTTGATTGTAATAATGCTTTAGTGGCAAATAGTTGTAATTTTCTTAATTGGCTCCAAGAGAAAGGGATGGAAGAAAAAGGAATGTAATCGCAGCACTAGCGGTGCTCTCGAGAACAACGCGCCCGATAGTTTAGACAATATGATCGCCTTAGAGAACTCGTCGTCATTTTATTCTTTCGTTTATATTGGCCCCTTTGCAGGGATTGATTCAAGCCTTGAGAAGAGCAGACTATACGTTATGGATTAAGCGCATAGTCATCGCGCGCGGTCGAGACGAAATCGAAAGAGTGGATCCGCATGGGACGCGTAGCTCGGGAGCTCGGGAGCTTGTCATTATATTCACATTATAATCTCATCAGGATATTCCTCTGCTTAGTTGGACAGCTACGAAAATACGAAGCCATATTACCTGTGCCCTGCCCTACCTGTTCTGCCCTACCCTATCTTGTCTCGTCCCGCATGCTTCGCTGCTTAAAAGATTCAATAGCTTTACTTACAAAGAATCTCTCTAGATTAATAATCAATATATATATTTTATATATTCATGAATTTTGTCATTCATTGAAATATTCATATCTCAAATATATCATATTCATGATATTTTTTATATATTCATATATTTTATATATAATCATCAAATTATATTTTTAAATCATCAATATCATGTTACTTATCTTATGTTCAAATTTTTCGTATTTTCTTATTCAATTTTAATTATATTAATATCATCAATATCAATAATTACAAACAATATATAATTCTCAATAAAAAAAGATTTATCCTTTAATCAAAATTTTAGATTTTGTAGACAAAGTATCTACTCTTTTTTATCATTTTATTCTACTTTTTTATAAACTGATAATCATTATTTAAAGTTACAAAAAATCTGGATATTATACGAAAAATTTTTCCAACAATATTAATAATCTTCTTCAATAAAATACTAAACTTTTTAATTTGCATTTTGATATTTGCTAATGGAATTGAACAACAAAATGTTTGGGCAAGATAGTCACGAGTATCAAAATTACTTTATATTTCCGTCTTATCCTTTCACGTAATTTCACTTTCCCGCTCTTTTGTAACATTTGTATAATCATTAATGGATCACCCTATATTATGCAAAGCCGTAGAGAATCATGATCAAAACAATCTTCTATTTTATCCATTTTCCTTGTCATTGCTTACGCGCCAGTGAAAGCCATCGACGATAACCTACTCCGATCCACGATGGCTGCAACAGTTGCAGCTAGCAGCAGCCAACTTCGCGAAAGGAGGAATCCCAATTATGCCCGAGCATGCACTCTGTTGTATACAGTACACTGCGAGATACTTGCAAAATAACGCGCATACTGGTTTACTTTGTAAGCGGAAGCGTGCGGTCGCAGTATGGGAAGAGGAAGGGAAATAGTGATGGACTTCAAGACATCGAATACATGACGATTGTTCGAATATATATAACAAATTTTCAAAATTTCGAATTATTTTAAATCGAAAGATTTCTGATAACGTTGAAAGTGTTTTAAATATTATATTTCAAAAATATATTCATTTCTTTTACTTGATATTATTACTTTAATTTTTATTTTAGAGTTTAGACAGATAGTTATAAATAATAATTTCAAAGCAATGTAAAAGTTTTAGATAAACACAGGGAGGAACACATTCTAGGAAATATTTCCTAGATGTTCAAAAGTTTCATTCAAACCTTTCAAATTATTTAAAAAATTACTTAAAATTTTAACAAATTTTTGATGTTGTGTAATATTTAAAAAAAAATTCAAATTTTTTTACAATTAAATTATTTGAAAATTTTCAAAAAAAAATTCAAATTCTTATCATTGAATGAAGGTTGTAAAGAAAAGTCGGATGAACGGAAAGACATAAAGAAAAGGAGGAAGAGCGAGAAAAAGATAAGAAGAAAAGAGAAAGAGAGATAGGTGTAAAAGAAGATACAGAATGAATAGAAGGAAAAATAGTTAAAGAAGAAGAAGAAAAGGATAGACATAGATAATTCTTCGCACAGCTGTTTCCAGTTTCACCTTTCTCCTTCTTCCTCTCAAAACTTCTCCATTTCTCTTTTTTTTTGTTCGACCTCTTTCTTCCACTCTGACTTCCATCTTTCTTTAACTTCTTTTTTTAATTTCTCACTTCCTCTCTCTCTCTCTCTCTCGTTCTTCTCTCTTATCCCCTCTCTCTTTTCCTTTCTGCCTCCTCTTTCTCTCTTATCTTTCTCTTTTATCCTTCTCTCTTCACTGCTATTCACGTTTCATTTTATCTCTCACTTCCTCCTTCTGTACGACCAATTCTTCGCATTATACCAGGTTGTGGCGTGGAATGCGGGCGTCCTTCGTCCGCTTCAAGCCAACGTCCAACCGATGAGCCCCGCTAGCATTATCCTTCGTCGATCCTTCGCACGCGCTCCTTAGGGCTCGGTAAAATTAACCGGGAATACTCGCTTGAAAGAAATACGCTTGAGAGAAATATCTCGCACTCTCTTCTCTTCGTCTTACTTTAGTAAATCTCGCGTTGCGCTTGACATGCTCTTTCGAATATACTGTTGATGAAATTATTGCGAGTTATTCGAGTATAACATTAGGAATAAAAATGAAAGTAAATGTCAAATTTCAATGCTTTCATTTCATTAGAAATGCATTATCATTGTATTTAATTGTCAGTTATTTAAATAAAATCATACGTTAGAGAAAATTATCTTTTATATAATATTTTTGAAAGTTTATAGTTTGAATGGGTTTTTTCTCGTTTATTAATTGCATCCACATTACGATTAATAAATAATAAATAATTTGTAAATTGCTTATTGTTAATATGTTTTTTTAATAATTCCAAAGATAAAACGAGAAAAACATTGCTAATCGATTTTTATTATCGCTGCGTAATAATTTTTTATAAAAGCTCTCATAATGTCTCACTTAAAATCAAAAGGATCTTGCGAAGATCATTATGACGGTCAAGGTCAATAAGATCGATGTCAAATTCAAGGTCACTTAAAAAATTTTTTTTAATATTTGAAAAACAGATGTTCGTTCTAAATACTCGATATTTCGTTCTAAATATTCTAATTTTATCTCATTAGCCTTTTCTTCTAATATATCTTTTTAATCAAAGGATTCAAATTGAAATTGTTCGTAAAATCAATCTTCAGATTTAATAAAAAAGCGGGAAGTTCATTTTTGGAACATTTTGTGTTTATTTTAATTTATTTGTTAGTAAATAACCATCTTTTATACATTCCCATCATTTGTAAATTTGAACATCATAAAATTCATCATCATTGAACATTTTAAAATTATGCGGGCTGTAATGTCCATTTCTCTTATCACGATTTTTTTGTTTACAATGATTACGTCAAATGCGTTTACGTATTACGTGGATAGCATTTTCTGTTCTTACTAATCACAACGTATAATATTTTCAATTTATTAAAAGTTAAATGACAAGCATTCTTTTTTATTTAAAAAAATATGATTATAACAATACGATTTTCATAAATATCTCATTCCATATAAATACAAAAAATACAAATACAAATTATACATAACCAAATATTGTTTTATTACATCGTCATGCTTAATTAACAATTATACAAATATTCATATGATCGAGTCTTACCAGTTGTATGCTGCTTAGAAATTTATTAATAGAATTTATATGACAAAATTATGTAATTAAGAATTATCATTTATATATCACTGTTCTAATTCAACATCAAGATATCTTTTCAAAATTGAAAATAATATGAATTTATCATTCTTAAATTTTATCTTTAATAAAAATATGATAAGAAGGAATTAAAAAAAGTTATTACTATTATCTTATTTTATTTGATATTAATGCTTACTAATATATTGTACTATTTCCTTTTAGTATACCAAAATATACCAATATATTTCACAATCACGATATTTAACGACATTTAATGTCATATTATAATAGATTATATCGTTCGAATATGTACTGCTGATTTTCGGGTAGACGACCGGTAACTATACGATACATTATCTCACAGTTAGTGGCGGATGACACAATAGAGTGCATTGACACTCCATTCGCATTATTCCGATAGCGTCCCACCTCATGCTTAGCACAGATACACATGCTCGCTTGGATGCGCATAGAGAATCCGCGAAGGTAGTGGTACTTTCACCAGGTAGCCGGATTCCATGATGCACACGGATAGCCAAGAGCAGCCCACTTTTAAGACTGCATAGCACTTGAGACCATATTGCACGCCATGGTCATGTCAAAATTAAAATATTATCTCTAATAATGTACAATTTATTTATAATGTACAAATGTTTTATATACGACGATGTATTCTTACTTAAAATTATGTATTACAACGGAATTTATTTAGTTTTATTATTTATAAGAAAACATTAGCAAAATAAATTACATTCTACAATTAAAGAATCTTTATTGCTTCACAATCGAGAAACACGAAATTTTTTCTTTATGTAAGACAATTTGCAAATTCGGCAAAATCATTTTCAGTAAATAAAATTAATATTCTTAACAGACCTTTTTGTTGTCCATGTAATAACTGATAAAATTCACAATGACAGCACAAAATGCTATGCACAAAGTGCTATGCCAGCAAATTTTTTTTCTTCGTGTATATATACCTCTTGATACAAAAGAACCTTTGATCAATAGAATTTTAAAAAATGCTAATGAAGAATAATATCGAAAATCTTTTCATAAATAAATATATAGTCGGAGTGTTAGCACTCGGTAATAAATCATTTTTTTACAATAATGAATAATTATTTTTTTTTACTGTACGATATTGTATGCTTTTGTTAAACGAATGTTTGTATGTGTTAATGGATATCTTTGAATATTTAATAAAATAAAAAAGATGATTTAATTATGTCACTTAATTATCAATAATTTTCCTAAAAAACTAGCATTGGCTACACAGAAAGAACAATTTTATCGAAATATCTAAAAATTTAGATCTGAAAATCATTTGGAATTAAAATAATTCTATAAAATTCAAGCATAATCAATTAATGAGCAATGGTACAAAAAATTTTGATATTCTGATAATCACGTTGAGTGTACTACGTAATAATTTTGATAGTTTAACAAAATTATTTTCAGACCTACTATCTAGCTAAATTTTTAAATATTGCAACTAACCCATTCTTTTCATGTACATTGTTTATCTTTTAACATATATGAAAGGATATCGCGAATTTATTTCATCATTTTTTGTAAAATCTAATAATGACTACATGAAGATTATACAAATTAATTTAATTGAATATTATAAAATGATAATAATCGAATAAGTTTTTACCAAGAAAATATACAAGAAGAAATTCAAGAGAGATTCATGTATAATAATTTAATTAATCAACTCACAAATCAAAAAAATTACTGATATGAATAAAAATATTCTCACGCCGAGAAAACTTGCTATGGTTGCCACAACTAAAAGTTGCTCATACATTTTTTTGGTTACAAGAACTATACAGTACGATTGTAATAACCATAAGATCGACATAGCTTAATAATTATGGCTGTTAAGATAATCTATCTTACGGTTATCACAAATGTATTGATGGATAAAAAACATAGGCCCACAAAAAAAAGTACTCTGTGCTGGGATGGAGCCCCAGCTATTCTTATGTATTTTGAATCGCTGAATACGAATCTGATAAAATAGGACCATCCAAGGTAAATTTTCAATCTAGAACAAAAAAATGATCATTTTTTCCCATTTTTGATCCATTTTTTCGCTCTAAATTGAAATTTTATTCTGGATGGTTCTATTTTGATATCAGATTCGTATTCAACGATTCAAAATATATAAGACTAGGTGGGTCTCCATTTCAGCACAAGGTTTTTTTATGGATCTATTATCATTATTTCTAATTCGTGGCCACCATTTAGCATTTTTTTTGCGGTGGAATACTAGACATTTCTTGACATAGACCCGTATTCAGAAGGCCGTTGCAATGATGAACGATGTTAACATGCTAACGTGCTATAGTTTGCGTTACGTATACTATAGAATTTCAGAGATAAAAGCACGCTTTTATTGACAAAAGCGTGTTCTGAATATGGGCCATAATGTTTCATATCTTTCACATCGGCAGAACTGGCGGCATTATTCCGATTAAATCGCAGACAGATTTAATGTATTCATGTTTTCGCGGCGACAAATATTTTCACTGCAAGGTATAAGTATTGATCGGTATGCCACGTCGGTTTTGCAAAGCGAAAAAAATCTCAGATATTATTTGCCGGGTCATAACGGCCTCCAACTCAACCTCGAAAGATATTTTGCACTGGTTATTTACACAGAACAAACACATGACTGCACAAGTCGGACTTAAGGTGTGTGGACATGCAAAAGCGATTTGAGCTAACATATAACATAGGGGTTAATAACTTATAATATCGGTAGAACGTTAGGTCACGTAGTCCAAAACATTCAGTCCGTCATATTATAATACAAGGTCTTTTCTCTTCCTTACCTTGTACCGGAAACGCGAACTGAGTTACGGACATGCTAAGTATATATCCCGCATTATTTCTTCAAGTTTAATTATTTCGATGCCACGCCCAAATCAAATTTTTTATTTTCTTTTTTTTAATTATTTTGATACATTACTTTTTTTAATAATATATTACATATTATATTACCCCTAATGTCGATTAGAAGAAATAAATTTATCCTTTTAAAAAATATGATAGACGATAGAGAAATATTTCCTTCAATCGTTAAGTATGATTTATTTACTTCTGTAAGAAATGAATAAGATTTCGTTTATATATATATATATATATATATATATATATATATATATATTATATATGAAGAAGTATAGTGTATTCTTCTTTTCTTTTTCTTATACTATAAGAAATAATTAAACTACTATTTCTT
>NW_012130076.1:4334481-4338812 GCF_000143395.1 Atta cephalotes
TAAGTAAAGTAAATTACTTTACCTTAACTACGTTAACGTTAAGTTAGTAGTTTAATTTTACTTTACTTAGTAAGTAAATAAGAATAAGTATTATTATATATATATATATATATATATATATATATATATATATATTTATATATGAAGAAGTATATGGATTCTCTTCTTTTTTCATCTATAGAAATATAAATCATTCTTATAAAATAGAATTAGAATTATAATTTATAAAATATGGGATAACTCCATATATACGCCACACCTATCAAAAACTTAATTTATTAAGTATTATTTACTAAAGTATTATTTACTAAACTGTTTAAAGTAAACGAACTATATATATCAGTAAAAACATTGTACTGTCTACTATTATGAAAAAAATATTGTACTGTCTAATATGAAAGAAATCCGCAATATTTATATTTCGTATTGAAAAATAAACTTTTTTAAACTCTTAAATTTTTGCCGTATAGAGGTGGGATATATGACTATTCATAAGAGGAGAAAGAGGGGCTCATAAAAAATTTACAAATAATACATATAAATAAGACGTAAAAAGGCATAATAACTTAAAAAATGCGTTTATAAAATTTTATTAAGGAATAAGAATAATAAATATGTATATGAAGTAATAAATAATAATTACAATCTTCTCACATGTATTACAAGTGTTATGAGGTACACATTTCATGTAATGCATTTATTGCATTTAGTGTACTGAATTCAATCTGCGCACTTTGTATGCTTTGCATAAATCCCGCTCGCTAAAAATGCTATATATATATCAAACAAATGGAATAGGTATACAAGACAACAAACTAAACAAAGAATACAAGAACAAAGTACTTGTATTTTGTTATACAACATGCTTTATTATTCCTCTATACTCATGCATTATAAAATAACCACTAAGTCTTTTGCACGTCCAACAGTAATCATTTTATGTAGATTATAATTTATGATGCTACTTAACACAGTGATAAATCCATTCAATTCACAATAATTTCATTAAAGTTAACAGTAAGAAACTGAAATCGTAACATTATATAATATAACATAAAGACATGTAACAGAATAGTTGGCGTATTTTCTGGAGTTATTCTATGTGCAAACAGTGCTAATTTCAATCATATGTATGTATCATTTAATATTTTGATAAACAATTGAATGAACGTATAAAATCTTCAAGAAAATTTTTAACCTCTAATAAAATTTTTAGCATCTATTTAACTATGCAATGAATAAAATGTCAATTAAAATTCTTTGTAATAATATTAAAGATATAATTATAATTATATAATTATATTAATTATATAAATATAAATAAAAGGAATCTGTTCTTTAACGAAAATACTTTATCTTACTTTGCAATGTATACACATCTTATTTGCTCTTAAAAATTTTTTAATCGACTAAAAATGACATTCATCTTAATATACCGGATATGTCGATGAATCACTATATAATTAATAATATCACTGGAATCTGAATAACTGAATTAGTAAGATGTTTGTTCAGTAGAGAAGGAGATTCAATTTCTCGAAATAATTTTCATAACCACTTCGTAACTTCAATACCAATTTCTCGTCAATAAAGCTTCTAGGATATTTAACTGCAAATAATTAATACGTTGATTATTATATATTAATTTAAATATGTACGATGGCAATTTTATTTTAAAAAAGAATCAATATAAAATTATAATCGGTGTAATGGAGATATCGTTATGATATTGAACTCACATATATTAATATTAGACGAAAAAAGCGCATATTAGATATTATTTGTTTCTTGAAGTGAAATAAAGTTTTTTAAATTTTCAGATGCAAACTGTTAATATTACGTGAGCACTTAGAGAAGGATTAAATTAGCCATTCATCATTCAGAGAAAAAGCTAATAAAAGAAGTTTCTGAGATTGAGTTTTATTATATAATCGTCAGTTTTTTTCTGCATGTGATGCAGTGGGGAGCATCGAAACGATGATTGGTAACATCGAGAATCTACCGTTTCTCAGATATTAATATTCAACTCGTTAAATAATACGTCAATAAAACAAATAGCGTCAAGCGATTGTAAAAACCGTTTTGCGCCTACAATCCAGGTATTTCCGTACTGCTTTAGTCATACTCGTGCGTGATTCCATGCACTTTCATAGTGCAGTAGCGTAGAAAACAATATACGATATAATATGCCGATATCTAATAATAGAGGATAATTCGTTTTACATAAATTATCCTATCGAATTTATCTAATTGAAATGTCTCTAGTATTTTCGAGGGTACAGAAAATTATAATTAGAGTAATCCGGTTAAAGATAATGTACACGATGATCTACACTCAATGTTCGAATAAATGAATGAATATAAATACACTTTTTTTTATTCATCAAGAAACGAATAGATACTTTTCTTTCGATTTAAATAAATATTTTTGTAAATATGATTACAATTATTTTACATTCGCTTTCACTCTGCATTATTTGTACATGATTTTTTTTTACAAATATACAGTAAACAGAAATATTTAAAAACAATGAAACAGGTAGAAAAATAATTCAGACTTTTAACTAAATATTTTTTTAATTATACAAAGTTATTCATACGTTCCTGTTGCATCTAATTCCTCAATTAACATTCCGAGAAAACCACATACAACCGTAAAAGAATATTGTAAATTGCAAAAAGAATAATGTATGTGAACAGAATCATCACAATTATTTTTTTCCACATTCAACTAAAAATTTCATAAAGACAAGATTTAACAATATATTATTTAAAGCAATGATTGTTTATCGAAGCTTTTTTAGATACATTTTGTTTGAATACTTTGAATAAATACTTGTAAAATAATCATATTTTTGTAAATAAATATTTTTAAGAATCCGACACAGTTTTGAAAGAATATAAATACACTGAGAAAAACTCAATTTTAATAAATATTTATTTAATAAATAAATATTTATTAAATATAAACATGTAATTATTTGATACAAAAATTAATTAAATTTAACTTATCGTCTTTTTTATTGAATAAACATTTATTTACTGTAAGTAAATATTTATTATTCAAAGAAATATGAAGATTCAGTAAATGTTTTAAAATGGCTTTTAACGTGAAAATTTCGAATAGATTATACAATTCGTAGCTCGATTACAAATTTTCGTATTTATCGGGCACACTTTACACGGGTTAGGGGAGGAACCGAGCTCCGTAGCCGAGTTAAGTGTGGAATATCCCGTCGCCGCGTATTCCGTATTCCTACGCTACGAAACCACGCAGACCTCGACTCGACGGCGCAATTGAGCGAATGTGCGAATACCGCGGGCGGCTAGTAGTAAACCGCACAAATCGCGAACGGGCGCATGCGCGTCCGTCGTGGAATGCGCGCTCTTGCGTACCTTTACCTCCTTCTCATCCCCTCGCCAACCCTCTCGCATCATCTCCCTGGCTCCGACCCTTCTACTCGCTCCCCCCTCCTCTCTACCACGTCCCCCCGACCGTCCAGTTCGCGGGGCCATTGCAATCTCTTCTTTGTTGCTTTGCCACGCCGCTGCGCTGCACCGTTTCGGTACGCGCTGCCTTGTACGCGTCACACTACGCGGCTCATTTCATTCGGCGATGTGATGTCATACACTACGTTGAATACGCGATGTACGTGTGAATGCATGTGAGTGCATACCCACGCATGTGCGTATTTGTGAAGAAAAAAATTGAAAAACGCATATATATCCGTAATTTGTGTGCACATTTATATATGTGTATCACGTCGCGCGCGATTTTGGACATTTAAATAAGCCCTTTCCAATTCTTCCACACATTTTTGCCTTTACTTTATATATTTATAATATTATTAATGTAATAGAATTTCTACAATTTTAATTGCAACTATTGGACAACAAGTTTTTCGTAAATAACTCAGACAGCCTCATCGGAATCCTCGTATCAAGTTGGTGAACTTGATTCAATGAAAAGTTGAAAGTGATAGTTATTAAAATATTTCATGAAAATATTGCAAAGATATTAATAACTGTAATTTAATAAATCTTATTATATAAATTCAAAATCCATATTAAAATATATATTAAGAATAAGTAGAAGTTCTGACCTCTCTCTTTTCCTCCCTTTCTCTCTTCAGCCCTCTTCATGCTTTCCTCTCTTTCCCTCCCTCTCTCTTTCTCTCATAAGAGTGACCTCTATATATTTTATAAATATAAATATGTGTGCGTGTGCGTGCGTGCGTGCGTGCGTGCGTGCGTGCGTGCGTGCGTGTGTGTGTGTGTGTGTGTGTGTGTGTGTGTGTGTGTGTGTGTGTGTGTGTGTGTGTGTGTGTGTG
>NW_012130076.1:4341960-4353046 GCF_000143395.1 Atta cephalotes
GAGAGAGAGAGAGTAGAGAGAGAGAGAGAGAGAGAGAGAAAGAGACTGAATGGCAAACTGATCACGTGAATAGAGTTGTAATGCCGGCCGCATCCAATCAGGACGGAAGCACATAACCAGTTTCCCCAATCTTTTCCATTCCTATGGAGTTTTGATGACCGCGTCCAATCAGAGAAGAAGCAGTTTGCCAATTCTCTCCCTTTTCCTAGTAAACGAGAATGGATTAAAATAGATTGAAATTTTTTTCTATCTAAATGCGTATTTTAAATAAAGAATATTTTTTTGGATTTAATTGAATTCAATTGGATTCAATTATATGCAATTGGATTGAAAAACTGCATTTTCTATTCAGAATTTTGAATTTAACAATATTCACAATGCACAGGAATAACTGAGATTATTTTTAGATTCAACTGGATTGAAAAACTGCATTTCCTATTCCAGAATTTTTAATTAAGCAGTATTCACGCATGTACACCATACTACACAAAAATACTATAATATTATTTTTAAATTAAAAAGCATAGAAATATATGCCATTCATATAAATGAATAAAAATGCATTCAGGATTGAAAAGGATTCATTTTTAACATTCATGAATCCGTATTTCTGAAAATCTGAATTTATTTTGATCTATTCTCGTTTACTGGGAGAAGGTTTACGGATTATCGCTGTGTTTTCATTCATTACCAATGCATTAGCAATAATAGATGAAAACACGGCAATAACCCGCTTTCTGGTATTTTTCTGTAATGAAATGAAATTAAATTGACTATTCAAGAAAAAGAAAGCGCAATTAAACATAAGTCCACATGCATCACAGACGCATTGGAAATTTTCAGTAATCGAGAATGGATTGAAATGGATTGAAATGGATTCAAATTTTCAAAAATACGCGAATATTAAAATAAATTCTTTTCAATCCGAAATGCATTTTTATTCATTTATAAAAATTACATGAAGCATATTTCTTTCAATATAAAAATAATATCAGCTTTTTCTGTACATACATTGTAAATACTGCTCAATTCACAATTCTGAATAGGAAATGCAGTTTTTGAATCCATTTACATTCAATTGAATTTAATTGAATCCACTTGAATTTGAATTGGATCCAATTGAATAAAAAAAACGGTTTCGCTATTTACAACTATATTTATAAACAAGCCTTATATTTATGGTTTTCTTAAATAACAAGTTCTGATTATAAATATGGGCATTAAAATACTCATTCAGATAAATAAAATTACAATCCATTCTGTTTATTTAGTTAACGATTGCAAATTAAAAATTTGCCCAATTTAGTAATTTTTATCCGTTTTATTTTAATTAATTAAATTTTAATTTTTAATTTTCAATGTATAATTGATACATGCTTTAAAAAGACAGAAATCCGATGTAAGTGTAATGTATTGCATTTAATTTGAATAGCATTTTTTCTCTCCATTGTAACAAAATATCGCCTCTAATATAACTATCAATAATGGCTAAAAAATCATTTAGAAATCTGTGAATATTGAAATCGTATTTATCGTATGGTCAGTAATCGGAGTAGAGCCATTATATTATGGTATAAGACTCGCATGCGCGTTAGCAGCCAATGAACACGTTCGATGACCTTCAGCCTTACACACAATGAAGAAATATTAGAACCGTAACAAATATATATTATTAAATATTAGAGAAATAAAAAATTAGAAATAGGGATTAAACATAATGCATATTGGATATAAATAAGATATAACATTTACTTCTGTTCCTAATATCTCTTTCATAGAATCTAACTGATATTTCATTTATCGTACGATCGACTTCTGAATAGCATTTAATTGTCCACGTCGCTAATTGGCCAATTCAACACAGGACTTTTCGATTGGTCCAGTAAAAAAATTACAAGCCATTGGCTGTGAATAGATATTCATATGTTCAAAAGAGGTACTACTGCTACAAAAGTATTCTTAATTGAAACAAATAATAAATTGTCTCGTGTATTAATAATAAATAGAAAGTCTCATGTTTTTAATTTTTCAAGGTGTTATAATCACCAACCAATCAAAATCTCTAAACAAAGATAACTAGTTACTAACCATCTATGTACAGTTTTGGCCAAAAATATAAAGCACCCTTATGAATTAACGTAAATATTCTATATTTAACAAAAAACAATATAAAAAACAGATATATTAAAAAATATTATTTATTTTTATGACAATTTTAACATTTCGTTATTTTTCTTTTTGATTTCATTATCGTTTCCAAGAAAATGCAATAAATTGAGAATGATTATATACTTATGGCAAAGGCTGTATCTTTTTCTACGGGGAATATCACTTCCTCTCGCTACCTCCTTCTCCCCTTCAATATGATAGAGTTCGCAGATTTTGATTGCTTACGGAAAGCCCGCACAACGGAATTGGGATCTCAACTACTTTGAGTTCGTTCCAGCTAATTCATCGCGAGCATCGAACGCGCATACGTCGGTAGGTTACGTTGCGGCCAATCTGTTCTCTAGATCCATCTTACTCTTGTTATCTCATCCACCTGTCTACTCTACGCTACGATCGGTTCAACACGTCGAGGACGCAACATCACAGTGGAATTTGTCCACGTGCGACACGTGGAACGGCGCCAGGAAGCGGCGCTGTTGTTACAGTGTGACGACGGTCCCACCTCGTCCCCCTCCGCTCCTCTCACTGATAGAGATGCTCTAGCCGAGTGCCGACAAATCCCGGTCAACATCCGTCGCAGTACGATGGAGTTTACGTCGTTGCTGAAGTCTATGCTAAGTGCTTGCCAGTGTTACGCTCACGTCATCGTGTCATAAAATGGTAAAGTTCCCTCTTCTCTTCTTCTTGGAAAAATTATCTTCGTCGGAAGAATGAAGATACGAACGGGAGAATTCAATCGTATCTAGTTTTTGACACTCAATTCTTTATTATGCATTGCTGTGATTGCGATCGCTGCATATATTCTTTCGTAAAAGGAGATTACTACATTATGAAAATATATATTTTATTTAATTATTCCATATGACTCTTGAACAAAGAAATAAGAAATATGACGAGGATCTTATCAGTTCATTATATGTCGCTTTGAATTAAATCATTATTATCTTTTGATAGCTATGGCTGCTTTTCTTTTGGAAGATACAGTCGAAATAAATGTCATTTTATCTTCATAAAATGCCAAGGAAGATGTGATAATGTTTGTATTGACTGTTACTTAAATTATAGAAAACATCTTTTAGTTACTAAAGCAATAATGTAATTATGCAAATATTGTAATTTTACATAATTACATTGTCATTGATTCTTATATATGTTTTATACTTGCGTAAAATAAAATTATCTCAGCCTTCAATTTCTTATTTATATGTATACATTTGACATTACATTATTAAGATAACAATAAGTATTAAACAGTAGAATTATTATATGCTATTATTTATAATTTTAGGGTACAACCATATCCCAATTGGAAAGAGATATTGGCTCCGATCAATTTCCACCTAATGAACACTACTTTGGTTTAGTCAATGTAAGTACTGTGTTACATGAAATTGATGTAGTGAAAATTTTGAATTCATTGTGTTTGTAATAAGAATATATTCTTGCAGTTTGGTAATACCTGTTATAGCAATTCAGTGCTACAAGCTTTATATTTTTGTCGACCGTTTAGAGAAAAGGTTTTGGAATACAAAGCTAGAAATAAGCGAACTAAAGAAACTCTGCTAACATGTTTGGCAGACCTGTTTTACAGTATTGCAACCCAAAAGAAAAAAGTAGGTTCTATAGCGCCAAAGAAATTTATCGCCAGATTAAGGAAAGAGAAAGGTGAGTATTTTAAAAGATACAGAAATTTAAATTTTGTAGTACAGTAACATTGGATGCAGTTCACTTGGCAATAAAAAGCATTTGATCATTTGGAAGAAAGAATTTTAATTTGATCATTTGGAAGAAAGAATTTTAATTAATCAATCAAAGAATGCTTTGAAATGTTTGTAGTATCAAATGGTCGTATCATCGTCATAACTTTAATATCTTTTTTTTTTCAGAGGAATTTGATAATTATATGCAACAAGATGCACATGAATTTTTGAACTTCCTTATAAATCACATAAATGAAATTATTTTGGGTGAGTATTTGTTTATCGTTCTTGGATGATACTCATAGCACGATATTTACCGTCGTGATTTCATACATTAGCGGAGAGAACTCAGAGCAAGCCGACTGGAGGAAAGTGTGGGGCAGGAGATGCTGCAGGTTCGCCACCAGAGCCCACATGGGTACACGAAATATTCCAAGGGATACTGACGTCGGAAACACGCTGCCTTAATTGTGAGACTGTCTCTAGCAAAGACGAGGACTTCTTCGATCTGCAAGTTGACGTAGATCAAAATACGTCGATCACACACTGCCTCAGATGTTTCTCCAATACAGAGACCCTGTGTAGTGACAACAAATTTAAATGCGATCACTGCAGCAGTTACCAGGAAGCTCAGGTATTAATGAAACGATATTTGATTTACCGTTTATCTTTTGGATAAATCACATAAATCGATTATTGAAATTATTGAAATATGGTCATTTTTAATTACAGAAACGAATGAGAGTGAAAAAACTACCTATGATATTAGCGTTGCATCTAAAAAGATTTAAATACGTGGAACAATACAATCGTCACATAAAAGTATCTCACAGAGTAGTTTTTCCATTGGAGCTCAGACTTTTCAATACTGTTAGTATTCATAGATATTGTTTATGAAAACATAATAAACCTCAAATCATCATATATTTCTTTCTAAATAATTTTAATTATTTCAATGATAATATTTTTAAAACTTTCAATAAATTATTTCACTGCTTAAATATAATATATAATTATGTAATTTGATTATAGAGTGATGATGCTGTAAATCCAGATCGTTTATATGATCTGGTGGCAGTTGTGATACATTGTGGAAGTGGGCCTAATCGAGGGCATTACATTTCTATAGTTAAAAGTCATGGATTCTGGTTGCTCTTCGACGATGATATGGTTGACGTAAGTGTTTCTGCTTTAATACCTTGCCCCATATAAGTATTTAGAAAGAATATTAATAATCTTATATATCTTTTTATGTCCTTAGAAAATTGATGCGTCAACTATAGAAGATTTTTATGGACTCACATCAGATATTCAGAAGAGTTCTGAAACTGGTTATATCCTGTTCTACCAATCGCGAGATTGTAGTTAAAGTTTAATATGAATAGCAATTGAAGATAAGCACTCCTATACGCTAATTTCGTATTTTAACAAAGTGCGCGGTATATGTGAATTTTTGAATGTTCTAATGGTTTGTCAGATTATTTATGAGAATGATGGATATACGATGTTTGATAATGTTTTGGCTCGTAGAATATAAAAAGAGAAGCGAAAAATAGTTATATAATTTATCTAAATTTTTATATAGAATTTTTGGTTTGTATATAACCAGCAGTTGGAGAAAATTGAGAAGTATTAGGTGATGCTTTATATTTATTTATGTTTAAAAGCTAGTCCGCCTTTTGAAGAGAATGAATAATTTACTTTATTACAATAACTTAAACGTGTCCATTGATATAAAGAGAAACGTTAGCACGTTCAGATTCTATACAAATGTAAAGATATGACTGAGAATAAAAATATTGTTATGAGACTATGCATTTCGCTTATTTATCGTATTAGGAGTAGCAACATAAATTTGTAGCACGAAATCAAAATTGGCTTCTCTAAACAAAGTATTACCACTTTGTTCACAATAATGTTCTTAGAAAAACAATCTTATTCAATTATTCTGATTCTTAAACTGTGATATATTATGTAAGATAAATGTACCAGTTAGTGGACAGTTAATGAATCAATTGTTGAACAAAATGATAAAACATTTCAAATATTAAACTTTTAATGATATGTAATTCTAAATAAATTCATTATTAGATTTTTATAAACAAATGTATTTAGAGTTGCATATATCATTAAAAATTTAATATTTAAAAATTTGTATCACTTTGTTGAATTGGATCATATCTACTAATTGTCTCCATTAATTAGTATCTTAATGTTAGGTTCAGTGCTTGGGGAAAAAGCTAACGATAATCGTTGATTTCAATACATTATGTAATATTATTAGTACAATTTAATCATAAAATTAAAATCTAATTGAATAAACTTTAATTCATTTTAATTTAATAATTACATTTATATGTTTATTTAATTTAATGTTATTTAATGTGATGAATTTTTATATTAAAAATAACGCAAATCTTTACTTTGAAAATTTTAGTTTATTTAATATTTTAAGCAATAAATTCATATGGAACAGGTGCAAGCAAGATAGGAGCTTCACGTCCTGACACAATGTGAGCTTTAGAAGGTTCAGCAGGCTGCCTTTTGAGTTGGACGCGAACGTTCGTCTTCTTTGCCTCCTTTCTGAGTCTCTCGTTCTCCTTAACGCGCTTAAGGAAATCATCTCTACACTTGGAATGGCTCAAGTGCTCGATGCGTACATTAATCCTCTTGGCGATGATACGTCCACGTACTCTCTTGTTCACAATCACTCCCAGGGCATGTGCTGTCACGTTGAACACACGGCCAGTCTTGCCGTGATAGACTTTGTACGGCATACCTTTTTGTACGGCACCATTTCCCTTGATATCCACGATATCGCCGACTTTATATGTCTTCATGTATGTAGACAAGGGAATAGTTCCATGTTTACGAAACTTGCGGGAGAACAAGTCCCTCGTACCACGTCTATAACCCTTTGAATTGGTCATGGTAATGTGTTAAACTGCAAAAAAAAAACAAATATGCAATCGCTGAAACAAAATCACAATATACATGAAGGACTTAAGGACTTCTTTAAAAAACCACACAATATAAATATAAAATTAAATAAAATTAAATAAATTATAATATTATTGTAAATTTAGGATGAAACAGAATATTTTTACTCAATTTGAATATTCTCATACGTCGTTTGCAGATCTTATCCTATATAAGGGTGGTATCGTCTTCATTTGAAGGCAGAAACCAGAGGAATTTAACCTAATTCGAATGTTTCTACAATTTTTTGTACAGATCTAATGACAAATAACATAAAATTTCATGATTGTGATAATTTATGCAATGAAAAATGTGATTTGTCGATAACAAACAATATTATCAGATAAATTTCTACGTGCGATGTGTAATGTGCAAAATGCACGTGGCTTAACGCGAGTAGAATCAACAAAGTCTAGAGTTTTATATTTTCTAACCAAAATAGAAGCGGTCATATAACAGCAAACAAATGTAGATATTTATTTTCAATACAAAAAAAGAAGAATATTCTAATTCGCCCTGAATTTTAAAGAATAATTTGAAAATGTTAACAAACATACACAGCCAACTCACGACTACTGCCGTTGCCACAGAAGAAAAGATATTCTAGAGAGGCGATACAGTGCACACAATTTATGTGGAATCAACATTTTGGAATTCGCGTGACGTCACATGATGCATATCATTAAGCTGGAAACACATGGGTGAGTTCAAGACGGCAAAATGGCTAGGCATGCTAAGGACCATTCCACACAACTTGCATAACTGCATAAAGAAAATCATCCAATCACATTTTATCTTTATGACAGAAATATAATTTTCTTTATGCATATGGTTATGTAAGTTGTGCGGAATGGGCCTAAAAGTTCGACAACGAAAATCTGAGGGACAACAGAAATCGGAGTGCTCTTTTTCTCTTACAGTGCACGTGACATATGCTATAAGAGCACTCCGCTTCAGATTTGCATTACCGAACGCAGCTAGAGCTAGTCACACACATTTTCCGTAAAGCCCAATGTCCATGATACTAGAACTCGATCCAAGTTTTCGGATCGAAAAATGTGTAGCCAATCAACTTGCCGATTTTCCGTAAAAAGTGTAAATTAATTAGCTACACATTTCTCGATCCGAGAACTCGGACAAAGTTCTAACATTTTATTATTAGGTTTAATAGTAAAATTTTCGACCAATCGCGTTGCTCGATTGTTACGGTTACGGATAGTTACGGATCGAGCAACGCGATTGATCGAAAATTTATATTATGCTCGTATCACACTAGCGATTGGAGATTGCATCTGGGTTAATATGATTTTTATCCAACCTTCCAATATTAGAAAATATTTTCAATTCTGTTGAATAAAAGTTTACCTAGTTTAACAAGAGATTTCTCAATATTAACCTATGTGACTCATGATGACCAAAAATAAAGCGCAGTTCTAAGAGGAATATCTATCTGTTTTTTTGCAAGAGGATTGAATCCAATCTCACAGATGTACCTTCTCTGAGGAGGCAGAGCCAATAGGACCAGCCATGTTTTCTGAGGCTATTTCAATACATTCTCACTAGAATTATCCATCAGAGCACCACTCCCAAATCAAGATTGAAAGGGAACAGAAAGTACAGTAAGATCGCATTTATCAGCTGGACTTGTAGCAACTTCAAATCAGAAATATTTCTGAATTTTTTCGCTGTATTAGAAGAACTATGAAGGCTAGAACCTGAATCAAAAGAAAATTCTCTTACTCTAAGAATTTTTCTCTTTAGGAAGATTGACCTTGAGTCCTATATCAAAGCAAAAATCATCTTAATTATACATAAGAAACACAAAAAAGAGAACTTCCCTTAATAATAAATATAAAGAAAAGATATTAGTAAATAAATTTAATAACAAGAATATGTACAGCTAACTATGACAACAAAATTAGTAAATAGAACATTTAAGACGATCAAAATACTTTGGTGATTAAATTAGTATATAAATTGATATATAATACTTATATGATAAGAAAATTAAGAAGGAATCATGAATTATTCAACGCTGAGTAAACATTCATCTATAAAATTATTCGTAATATATAATATTAACATCTGAGAATTGCTTAGTGAAGAGTTCAAATCGAAAAGGAAATCTTTTAAATGAAAGTTTTTTTTCTTATATAATAACGAAAACAAACTGAAATTTAAAAAAATAATGAGAATATAAGAATTAAGCCCCCATCCGTCTTAATCTATTCTTCTATTAATATAAATCAAGCTCGTCCAATTTGAGATTTTTTAGAATCAAAATACAAAACCATCGACGCAAAAAATTCAATGTAAGATTTCAGGTACTGTAAAGTTGATAAGCGTGATCATTCAGACACATATCGACATTTTACAGTCTCCAAAATCTTATATATTGATTTTTTTTTGCATCGATGGCTTTGCCTCTGAAACTTAAATTGGACAGTCTGTAGATCTTTAATTTCAGTAGACGATTCAGAACAATCTCAGAGAGAGAATTTAGCACGTGGATCCGCCCGAGTTTAAGATGATCCGATCGGCATATAACAAACCTCGACAGAAAGAGAAGCCAGCAGTTCAGGCTTGGCTAAGACTTTGATGCTATCTCAGTGGAGTAAGAAATTCTTAAAGTTTGTATGCGTATAGAGCAATGAATAGCAACGAAGCAAGCCAGAGAAAAATTTCGCACAAATCCGATCCACAGTCAATCCCGATCGACAGTGGAATCGGTTAAACCTACAGCTTAACGCTCGATCCGAAAGGCGTTGGTGATCAAAGGTCTCATTAGATGGAGCAATTTGCTCCTCAAATAAAAATTGTGTTTAATGGTGTATAATAATAAAATTAATAAATATTGCATAAGTTAAATGTCCTATATATACAATGAGTCAATTTAGTACAATCGGATTTAGACAACTCTTTATCCAGTTATGTCGCGATTTCTTTCATATCCATAATTTCTTCTTTGTTCGCGTCTTGACGGGCTGCTAAGCGTAAGTAATACGTGCAACACTCTGACCCAAGAGCGACAGTATCATGAATACAAGAAAAAAAATTTTAATAACAGTTTGACAAAAAAAAAACAATCATTTGTAAAATCAAACCGAGAAGTGTGTCTAAAGCCGACCGTTAAATGAGTATATAACTTAATTATGTAACGCTTACAGATAATATAAGTATGAAAACATATAAAAATATGTTAAATCGATGCATTAATTAACAGTAATTGTAGAGCCTAATTGTCGCATTAGTTTGTAGCATTCCTGAAGACGTTTCCTGTCCCCTATTCGCTCGAGCGTCTTGGCAGCCTCTGCAAGCATTCCAGCCCGTTCACCTGGCGAGGCTAACAGCAACGTCGGCAGATGCCTGCACGCCAGACATAACGCGACCGCATGTTCCCTCTCACTGTTATTCTGCTCCTGCGATCGGTCCTTTCCACATATAATTGAAGAACGCGAGTTTCTGTGATGCAGACTTCGATCCAGTAAGATCTGAGTCTTAACTGGTGTTGCCCCGGCCATGATACGTGCTGTAGCCTCGTATAGAAATACTCGTGCCAATACAGACTAAAAAAAATAATAAACAATATTATAAAGAAATTACATGCATACAATCAAATAAGTCTGGTTTTTTTCAATCAAACTCCTTCACGATTAACTTTTTCTTTTTTCTATACGTTGAAGAACAAAAGAGAAAAGATGAATGGAAAAAGTTCAGCTACAAAGAACAGGTTATTTTACTACGTCCACTTGAATCTTATTAAAATTAAAATAGAAATTATGGACTCACGCTTACCGGGATATGCTGACACAACTGTCTCAAGCACGCCAAATCACGCTGGAATCCAGCAAGAGACACATTTGCAATCGATCTTTCTGGTTCTGCATCCATTTCTTGCCAAAGAATTGTGCGTATCTCGAGAAGCCAATCGCAAACCAATAATTGAGTAAGCTGAAAGATAAGCAAGATTAATTAGTAGGAAACAAAAAAAATTGCGCACACGACTCACATAAAGTAGATACAAAACTATTACATATACATATAAATGGTGCTGCGACCTGCCACAGGAGTTGCACTGCAGGAGTATTGCATAGTTATATTTCATGCAATGCAACTACAATGCACACTTGTAACAGGTAAACGATAGCACAGATTACGCTTGAAAGAAGTTATCCTTAGCATATACAAATAAACAAAAAGTGACTATAAATATATATATATATATATATATATATATA
>NW_012130076.1:4353929-4356660 GCF_000143395.1 Atta cephalotes
ATAATATATATATATATATATATATATATATACAATGTTTCTATTTTGTTAAACTTACCAAGACTTGCTGTGAAGATTGCTCTTTGCAATGATAGTACACCATGGATTGCTCGAGTAGTAATCCCGCCTGATCAATGAAACGCATAGAAACTAACTTTGTAGGATTTCTTGCCACCTGAAGAACACTAAGAACAGCATGGGGTAATGGGCTGTTACTGCTGTTGTCACCAACTTGGAAGTTTCTCTCATAAGGAAATTTACTTTCCACAATACTCCATGCCTTTGAATCCTCCTCTCCTAATCTCCAACTCGCGGCAGCGCAGATTACAGCTCCCCACCATAATCCAATCTCATCTTCGAGTGCTGCAAAAATAAAGAAAAAAAATATATTGCACAATAATATTCACTTGCAAACAAAAAAATAGGTCAATGTAACGTTATTATGGCCTATTTTTTTACTGAATATACTAAATATAATTATAAATATAATTATAAATATAATTATAATAATATAATTAAAAAACATATATTAATGTGATATTTTTTTAAATTTGAAGTGCGATTTTTCTTTAGTTTCAAATAGTCTTTTCGTACTTGCTACATTAATTTTATCGGTACATGGGAAACAGGCTTCCACTTCCGCAGAAGCCATAATCATTCGTCCTAATTCAAGTACAGAGGATGCATGACATTCTCCAACCGTGCCAGTCAATAAACGTAGACACTGTTCGATCAGATGATGCCTGTACGCACGAGCCGCGTATGACAACGGATCCGCTCGACTATTCTGTGATGTGAATTCGCTGTCAAATTGTTTCTTATATTGCCACTTTTGAGATGCCAAGAACTTAGCGCCTTCGTCGGTCATAATCCATTTCAATTTCGGGGGAACGGTGCAAGAGGATAGCAATATGCGTGCTTTACCCAGATAATATTTGTGTATGTATGGAAAAAAGGATTGTTTCAGACACAGTGCGACATTCATATAGATCTCTGCCAAAAGTGATTTAGGCATACTCTCGCCAGCAGTTTCCGCGTAATTGACGGCGCAAAGAGCAAGATATAATGTTGAATCTTTAGTTCCTTCAGACATACGAAGACAGAGCATATGCTGGTAAACGATGGCAATTTCCACGGCGGATGTCTCCGCCTGTTGCCGTTCTGATTTCTCCGACAACCATTTGCTAATGTGCATGACCCATCTACCCAGCCATAATTTGTAAAGAGTCTGTCGCACTATTTGCCACGTGGTTGCGAGAAAAACCTCCGTACGTGATAACGGAAAGGATCGGCCGAAATATTGCAAGCATTGATGTAAATCTCGATATGCCTGATTGCATTCATGTTTGGATATGTTGAATTCGGCCTGACGTCTCCAACGACGTATTTCGAGAAAAACTTTGCTGTCGGTAGGCAAAATAGGATCACCGTAAAGTAACAGTTTGTAGAGACAAATTGCCAAGAGTATTAGGTTGGTAAACCAGAGGACAACATTGCTCCACGGTTGCTTATCCGATTCTAGCTGATCTGCAAATAAAAAGAAAAAGTGTATTAACTATTAAAAAATATAAAGATTATGCGTTTCGCGGGTTTCTTCCGTGTCCAGATGCATTCTTGGAATGCCAACATTTCGTGAACTTTGCAATTCACTTCATCAGCCTGATCAGGCTCCTGATGAAGTGAACTGCAAGGTTCACGAAACGTTAGCCTTCCAAGAATGGATCTGGACGCGGAAAAAACCCGAGAAACGCATAATCTTTATATAGAAAGGACCTGTCTCAAGAATATTATAAAAAAATATATCAAAATCGTTTTTGCAAATTGAAAAAAAATATATAATCCATGTGCGTTTATTACCTGGATAATTGAGTATCGTTCGTCCATCCAGTTTCGTATTCACATAATCATAATTGAATCTTCCAATATTGTTCATAAGGATACCAAGAGGATTGAATGCTAAAAATAATAGCATGAATCCGCACAATGTCAGTCGAGTGTGATCTTTCATGCCTCCAATGGACGAAGTTGGTACAGGGTGTAAATTGTGCAACGCATCTGGATCGTCCTTTACCGACGACGGGGATGGTGGTGACGGCGGCGCAGGTGCAGGTGACAAAGATGGTTCGCTCGAATCGGAGCGTGGAGGTGTCAACTCTCCACAGCTCTGGATTTGTTGGTACAAATCACGAAGATTGTGCCGTTGTGCAGACATTTTCAACGCCATATTTTCGGCCTTTAATTTTGCACTGTAATTCTGCAGATGCCTGTATTACACAAAACAAGAAATTCAAAAGCTATCCTTCTTGTTAATATATCGCAAGGTAAAATTCTTATCATTCTTGCCTAATGTAGTCGATGGTTTTTCGTAAAATTGCCGACTTGTTCAGCTTGGCATCAATTCCGACTACAATATTTTTCAATTCAATTATCTTATCATTAATCGATGTCCTGTAACGACGCTCAATAGCATTGTGGGCACTGCGTTTCACTTCTCTCACTCTCGGTACACTCACATGTGTACCTGTGTTTAGACGATTAATTTGTACCTTGTCAGTGTCCAATACTACAGGTATCCCTTGAATCAAACAATATCATTAATTAGCATTAAATTAATGCATGCTATAAAATTACATTTACACTCTTATTTCGCATAATTATTCGTTAAAAATAAAAATAATTTTGTAGCTATAAGAATAAATCAAATACAATAAAATCCTTATATAAACTGTGG
>NW_012130076.1:4360628-4385095 GCF_000143395.1 Atta cephalotes
ATATATATATATATATATATATATATATATAAATATACATATATATATATATGTATATATAAATATATATAAGTTTGCTTTCCAACTTTTATAAACATTCTTGGATGTGTATTTATAAATATACAACAAGGCTAAGTTTCCACTTGATGCTATAATGTTTATTTTCAGTATCAAAACAAGTCATGTAATCAAAATTGATAATATCAAGCATTAATTTCAATCATGTGTTTTGATGCTGAAAAATGAACGTAGTGTTAGATAAAAATCCAGTCCAATATTTGATACTTGATTATTTGGTTTTCTGTTGAGAATTTCAATAAAGGATTTAGCAAAGAGACATTATAGACTTTGTCTTCTCTTTTAAAAATCATATATCAATGAATTTAATACACTCCAGTGACGCTTGTTTAAAATTCTTTCGTTTTCTCTTGTAGAAGATACATTAATTGCTCCGAGTGATGTTAAGTTTAATAATGGTCCATTGGAAGAAGTGAAAAAGCCAATAAAACGTAGAAGAAATTCCAGCGAAATTGAGCTTAAAAAGAAAGAGGAGGAGGAATATAACAAGGAAGCAAACGAGCAGAGATACAAACATTTGATGCATTTGTTGAATAAAAGCAAATTTTATTCATCCTATTTGATAAATAAGATTGATGATAAAGATAAAAATAAAAATAATAAAAATGAAAAGGTTGCCAAAAAGAATCATTACAAATTTGTTCCACAAAAAAAATCTACCATTGAAAATGATGAAAATATATCACCAGTAAAGAAGAAGAAGAAAGCTAGTGGAAAAAAATATAACATACAAGAATACATATCTACAGAGGCAAGTATAATAAGATTTAGATTCTTGGATACACAGACACAATTTAAAATTGATTAAATGTTTTACAGATAACGAGACAGGTAAAGTCTACAAGGGAAAAAAAGAATCTGAGCATAGAAGAGATAGAGGCAGAATTATCTGCGGATTCGGATAATGAATTGAAATTCGAACCGGAATCAAAAGTAAATGTTAGCAGCACTGATATTGTATCGATATTACCGAAATATTTTTGTGGCAATCTGCGCGATTATCAACTAAAGGGTTTAGAATGGTTAAAGTTGCTTCATAAAAACAGCCTGAGTGGAATCTTGGCTGATGAAATGGGACTTGGAAAAACAATACAAACGATAGCTCTGATATGTCATCTTGTAGAAGAAAGACAAGCAGGGCCTTATTTAATAATTACTCCTCTCTCTACTATACCAAATTGGCTCATAGAATTTGAAAAATTCGCTCCCGTCATACCGATCTTTTTATTCCATGGCACAATAGAAAAAAGAAACGCTGTACGCATGAAAATTAAATGTATACATCCTGTCGAAGATAATTATAGGACACAACCTGTTGTACTCACTACATATGAAGTACTAATACACGAAAGTAAATTCTTTCAATCTCTAAGATGGAGATACATCATAATAGATGAAGGACATAGAATAAAAAATTATAAATGTAAACTGATCAAGTATGTAACCACTAAAAATTAATCAGTGATTTAGTTCTTTTCAAAACTGATTACAAGTTCAATAAAATAATAGATATTTTGATATATCTATATTTGGTAGATATTTAAAAAATATACTTAATTTAGAAAATGATTTTCTCATTTAATTGAACTTTTGTATTATTTTTCTTTTAACATTAAGCTTTGTATATAATGTTTATTTTTTAGAGTGCTGCATAGTATTCGTTCCATGAATAGGCTAATATTAACTGGAACGCCACTTCAAAACAATTTATCCGAGTTATGGTCTCTTTTGAATTTCCTATTACCAGAAATTTTTGATGATTTGGACACATTTGAATCGTGGTTTGACGTTAAAGAACTTCAATATCAACATGGCACTGAAAAACTTCTGAAGCAGGAAGAAGAAAAACATGTATTGTCATCGTTACGCGAAATTTTAAAACCATTTATGTTAAGACGAGTAAAATCGGAAGTTTGTTTAGAAATTCCTCCTAAGAAAGAGTTGATAGTTTATGCGCCACTCACGGAATTGCAATACGATTTATATAAGGCAGTATTAAATTATGATTTAGAAATGTTAAGTAAAATCGAAGTACCGGATCTGATTATACAAACTGTAAATGGTGAAAGACCGAAAAGACAATGTTTTTTGAGAAGTCCGTACGGATCTATCAAGAGCAAATCCAAGAATAGAGAATTGAATATTTCAGTAAATAATAATATTAAACAGAAACCAACCAAATCTGAGGATAAATTATCGAAATGCAAACAATATACTGATGTCACAGAACGTAATAGAGAGTTCCTTGTCCGTATTAATTTTCAAAATAGAAGTAAATATTGTTGCATTAACGCAATATCTCACATGATTTTTATCTCACACGTTTTATGTTATTTCACTTTTATTTATATTTCTAGTGCCAATGTATAAAAAGATAGTGAATCATCCATACTTGGTTCACTGCCCACTGAATTCGACTGGTTTACCGAAAATTGATAATGATTTAATCAGATCCTCCGGTAAACTGTTAGTATTGGATGCTATGCTGGCAAAACTGAAAATGCGAGGTCACAAAGTTTTATTGTTTTCGACAATGACTATGATTTTAGATATGATTGAAGATTATCTTACGTTACGAGATTATAATTATGTGAGATTAGATGGTACTACTAAAATTGAAGTACGGAAACAAAATATTGCTACTTTTAATAACGATCCAGATATGTTCTTGTTCCTTATATCAATTAGAGCTGGTGGAATTGGATTAAATTTAATGAGTGCTGATACTGTTATTGTATATGATAGTGATTGGGTGAGTTAATATCAATATAATTTTCCACACTTTCCATTTTTGCTGATATCCGTATTTTATTCACACACTTGCTTTTCAATGCTTACAGAATCCACAAGTGGACATACAAGCTATGGCTCGATGTCATAGAATAGGGCAAACAAAACCCGTGGTTATCTACAAACTATGCACTAAAGGAACAATTGATGAGGCAATTATGAAACGAGCCGATGCTAAACGTATTTTGGAGAAAATGGTTATGTCAAAAGAACTACAATCTCTTAATATAAATAGGGTATTAGAGATGAAAAAGTTAATGGAATCTAAAGAATACAAAATTGTTACATCTGAAAAAGAAGGTAAGTTCTGACCATCACATTTTCTAAATAATAAAGGTATATAAAGGTATATAAAGAATTGTTGAAATTAGTAGATCAATTTTTTTTGTAGTTTTTACAGAGATGGAATTGAACAACTTGTTAGATAGAAGTGATATGATAATTAAGAATGATATAATGATATAAGTGACAACTGTGATGCGTCTAATTTATTAGATTAAATCAAGAATAAAGTACAATAAAAGAGTATTTTTCGAAATATCGATTAATATTTATAGATTAATAATTTATTACAAATATTACAATACTAAAAGAATTATATAGATATTCAACTTTATCTTTTCATAACTAATTCATTTAATTTCTTAATAAAACATATTAATTGAAAAAAAACTTAAAGTTATTTATCCTATTTCTTATTTAATTATTAATTGATATGGAGTATTGAGTGTGTACGTGCGCGCGCGTGTGTGTGTGTATACCTTATATAAAATCACAACAAAATTTTTCCAATAATATTTCAAACAAATCTTTAATCGTATCTATATACAAATTAAGATTTATTTGACTTAATACGAGTCTTTCCTATTGAAGGATTCTTGTATTTATATGACTGGGCCAATCGTTCGCGAAACTCGACTTCTAGTTTTACATATGTCCCACCTGTTTCAGATACATATTATTTATGTTATTTTTTTTTTAAGTATTATTCACATGCTTCCTTATTCATATATATATATATATATATATATGTAAGTATACATACAATAAAATCCAGAAGTCCTAAAACGGTTAATTATCTCAGAAAGTATTGATTTATTGGAAAAATGTTTTAAAATTGTAGAGTTTAAAAAAATTTTTACTGATTAGTTTGACTTTGAGTAGCGTCGCCAAGATTAGGTTATACTGATTTTTTTTTTAATAGACCATCCTATTTTTTAATCCAAAATGTAATAACTAATGTCAAGAATTTTTCGAAACACTTGACAATAAAGTTCATTTTCATTAACGAGGAAACTATACGAAGTGTTAAATTCTGATTTTAATAAAACTTTGTATAGGATACATAAAAAAATAAATTTAGAAAATGTTAGTTGCGATGGAAAAATGGTTTAAAGGAATAAAATCTTATGTAACGTGGATTTTAGTTTTTTTGTTGTATCTTAAAAATTATTCGAGATATCAAAAAATGTTTTATACAAAACTTTTACAATAAAATTATCTCTGTTTATCGATATCGATAATAAATTTTTGCATTAAATATTTTTGCATTAAAAATTCATTTTTATGTAAAAACGAAAACAAGAAAAACAATCTCCAATGGCCTTAATCTTGATAAATATTATCCATGGCATAACAACATTCAAGAGGTTTTAATCATCGGACATTTCGGATAATGCTCACTCTAATGATGATGGTACTGTAATTTTCAAATCTTATAATTCGAAAAGTACTTAATGAAAATGAATGAACTTTATTGTAATATTTTGAAAAGTTCTTGGCACCAGCTAAAAAATAAAGCATTTCATTTAAAAAAAATCGATGTGACCTTGATCTGGACATTGGCAACGCCACCCAAGATCAAACTAATAAAATCAGTAAATAGATTTTTTGAATCTTTCAATTTTATCTGACACATTTTTCCAATAAGCCAATACTTTCTGAGATAATTAGCTAGTTTCGGGATTTTTAGACCTCACTATATAGCTGCATTTCGATTTCATTACCAATATTGAAAATTTATAGCGCATGTAACGTGTATTATAGATTTTCGGTATTGATAGGGAATATCGAAACGTAGCCATAATATGATCGTAATTATAAAATATATTGCACGGAAAACATACCAACAGGTTGCTTAGTTTTATAGCCATGCTGTTGCTTATTAAATTTTGAAAACAAATTCTCTGTGATTGTTCTCTTTGTCAGAAGAGCTGTCATTTGCGCCGCAGCTTTTTCTTCAAAATCTCTCTGATTATCTTGATTGTGTCTTACATTTAAATTCCCACTCCAACATCTACCATTCCTAAAAGGAACATAAAAATCATATATAAATATTTTGTGTTATAAAGATACTTACTATTTCAACAACACGATTTGTTACTTGTGACTACTTTGATGCTTTGCTTTAGCCATCGACTTTAATATGCCTAACGTATTGGATTCTTCACTGTAATATGATTCGTCATCTACACTGCTGTCCTCGTACACGGTCCCGCCGTCGTCTTCATCGTCTTCTTCGTCTGTAATCGAGGAAGTAGGAGACGAAATATCCGTGGTTACGGAAATTCGCCGATAAATCTTCTGTACAGACTTTTGCGAATCCTGTATTTGAAGTAATCGACGAAGTCCCGAACCTCCCCAAATTTTTCCTGTTTTGTGAATTTTTTCTGCGTTATAGAATTTGATCCTGCATATATAGAAAAGATAGCGTTAAGTTGACAATTTACCGAGCAAACCAAGTTTTGGTCTCTGTGGCACAAGCTCGATTCCATTCCACCACATCGTATCCTTACACACTAATTTGCCTGGACGAAGAGACGGATCGCGTGTTACTAGCCGTGTAATTTTTTCTGGGAAAAAAAGCTGGGGTGCTTCCAAAATTATCACTTCTCTATGTGCTGTCAAGATATTTAACATATTTAATTCTTTCTCGCCCTTTATATCTGGTACATGTTCCTAAAAAAAAAGAACTCTATATAGAAATCTTTATATAAACTATATTTTCATTATATTTTTATATGTATATTATATGTATATTATAAACAGTATATTATATACATCATAAACAGTAAATTCATTTTTATAACGCAATTATGAAGACACATAACATTGATACTAACTTTGTATTTACATCCACTTTGATGATTCGATAAAACTTCAAATCTATAAGCAGATTGACTACAACACGGATATCTTCCCAATGGGAAGGGCATAGGTTTCTGTTGCTCGTTTACGAAGAATTGTGCAGATTCCGGATGATAGCAGCACCAACCGATCTGATGTATTGGAAAGTATATATTGCATTGTTGACAGAACACAAAATGACAGTCTCCCCACAATCTCCAATATACTTTGCGCCAAGAGCGCAATTCCGATCGCAAGGAAACGACATAATCATTCAATGTCCAAGTCAAATCTCTGCAAAGTTATTATTTTTTATTTCTTAAATTTTTCATGCATATAATAATGCTTATATATAAAAATATGTGTCGTGTACCTGACATGTTTGCTATGAACAGTTCCCTTATTATCAATTTTCATTGCACTTGGAATGCAAGGCACAAAATCGGAAATCGATTGTATAACATTCTTGCCGCACTTTCCACATCTAAACATCATAGCCAATGAACCATAGTGTCCCTTTTTATTATCTGGAGTGGTCTCCATTAGAGAAGCGATTAACTTACAGAACAAACGACTCTGAATTTTATCTTTTTTATCTTTTAGCATTTCAACATCTTCATTAGTAAATAATTCAGCCAATCTATTTGTAAACATCAATAAAAAAAGAAAATTTTAAATTAATAATTTATTACAAATTAGATGTAATATATCAGGTAAAATACAATCAAAACTATAACAATAATAAAATGCATGCCTTGTAAGAAGATTATCATCTAGACATGTTAAAATTGTTGATGTTTTTAAGATATCCGACATATTATCGTGACAATACTGCAAACAATTTTCCAAAAGCGGTTCCATTTGTAAAAAGCAAGCGGACACCATAATTGGAATGACACTATTCGCCTCTAAAACTGGCCATTCTGACTTTTTTATGATATCCTTCTTCACCCATCTCATCAACCAATCGAAAATAACTACATCACAATGGACCGATATGTCTATCTCGTCGAGTTTCTGTCCTGCTGTAACATCAGCGAAATAACACATTTTTTGTATAAGAAGTTTTTGTGGACATCGAAAATTTTTTCTGATATTTTTATCTTCATCACAAACATGGATTTCCACTTCATTCCTATAATGCATTATAAAAAAATAATATCAATTATATTATTAAACGTGGACAATTAATCCAGTTATTAAAAATACTTTTAACTTTATGTTGCAAGATGTTTGAAAATGTAATTGCAATTAAAAGATACTTACTCCAATGATTTCTTTGTCTTATTTTTTTCCTTGTCTCTTTCTTTATGAATTGAAGTTTTATTTTCAATTACATTATTCAAAGAAGAACTTTTCTTAACATCCGCAACAGCAGTGGACTTTTTAATAATAGGTTGCGATAGGGCAGATTTTGGCAGCATGTATGGCAAAACAGAGTCTAATAATCCTTCGTGCAAAATATCTCTTAGATTTTCCTTCATGACTTTCGCCAAATCACATTCATTCTCTTCCAAATGTTCTTTAGTCTGTAATACTTTTCCCTTTCCATTTTGGACTTGACTATCTGATGACTGATTTGTTTCTTTAATAGTATCTTCTGTCTCTAAACATTTATTAGAAGAATTTTCTACACTGGTAGATTCCTTCGCAGAACTGTTATTACATGTGTTAGAAATATTGCTATTACAAGATGTCACAGAAGAAGACTGTGAACTTATCATGCTTTCTGATGTAAATGAATTTGATTCCTTATTACTTGTTTGTGCCAGGTTGTATATTAATGTTTGTATAGGATCATTATTCTCATTTTGTTGTTCGTCAGTACTAAGATGGCAGTTATCATTGGTTGTTTTACTATCCTCATGTGTTTCTAGGTCTAAATTAATTTTGGCTAATTCATGCCAGTCGATCTCGCTGTTAGCACTCAATATCTTAGCCAGACCTTCGCAATTATCATTAACTTGATACGCAGTTCTCATAAATTCGAAAAATGCTCCAATTGTTAATTTAGAGTGCTTATCTTCCTGGAGGTTTCGTAATATCTCCGCTAAATTCAAAGTTCTCATTATTACTATCCATACATTTTTAAATCGTGATCATGACACAACTCAACCCATTCTAGTGCAGTTATCGCTCGGCTTATTGCTGAGCTTTTCTATTTGGTACACAATTATTAATCAAAAACTTAGCAGCAAAAATTGTGCTAACGGCATTAGATGGGGATACAGAGAAATCATCAAAATACTTCAAAATAAAGGTGCAGCATCCAGTATCTAACTTCGGTGCGATCTAGCATACCAGTAAGTGTACATATACCTTCGTTACTCGTCGAGGCACATGCTTTTAATATTGTACTTGCGCTTAAAGCGATATTGTCATGATCATTTTTTTGTGGTTCCATATTTTTAGGAGATGCAAGTCAATTTTATCCTACAGGTTACTTATGCATCAACGCAAAATTTCACGTCAATATACCTTTGACTTACAATTATAATGCACAAATTATAACAAAAATTTTAATAGAAGATCGAAGAGTTTAGATAATTATGAAATATTGTGTACTCAGTATCACAAATCATTAGAAGAATGCTTTCACTCTTCATATCCCAATAAGTCTGGACAAATCTCCTATTTGAGTCTCGATCAGCTGACTGTGTTCCAAAACTTATAAAAAAAAGATATCTTCAATTTTTGTTAGAATTTCGTTCTAAAACACATCAAAAAAAGATCCTAATTCTGTTTCAAAAACATGGCCCATATATACTAATATGGAGTAAATCTATTGTTTCCATATGTTATGATTCCTGCTTTAACTCATGGCATGTTAACCTAAAAAATTATCGCATTGAATTGAGACAAATGAATCGTTAATTTAATAATAATAATACATTAGTAATATCTATACCAACTCATTAAAACTAATAGATATTCGTTTGGAAATTAATTAAATTGGTAAGAAGTTTGACAACAGTTTATAGTTATAAATTTTTCAATTTTCATACAATATTTTTGTACAATATTTTTCTTTTTCTTTTGTGTAATTATTTATTAAAAATTTATATTATTTTATAATTACATATTTTTTTATAATTACATATATTTATAATATTCTATGTATTTTTTTTACAGATCTAATACTACATATTTGGAATTTTATTTCTCATTTATATTTATATATGTAATATTTAACATTTAATTAAAAATGGTTCAAGCGAGTGAAAGCGATATTTTGACTATAGGCGGAGTTCTAAATGACTCTGCCAGGCCTCTGAAAGAGAGATTCCGCGCTCTATTCACTCTGAAGAATATCGGTGGTGCAATGGCAATAGATCAGATCCATGCATGCTTCAAAGATCCGTCAGCATTGTTGAAACATGAGCTTGCATACTGTCTAGGTCAAATGCGAGATTCTGCAGCCATTAATATTTTAACAAGTGTCCTGGAAGATCTGTCACAGGAGCCGATGGTACGTCATGAAGCTGGTATGTGTTTGGCATGCACAAGTTTCATCCAAGCTTCAATAATCTATTCAAAAAGAAAAATTAAAGGAAAATAAAGAATCTGTTTATTAAAATTTTTAAGAGAGTAAAGTCTCACTGTAAAAAGTAAAACTTACTCTTAAAAAATTGAAAACTCTTTTTCAAAAACAATTCTTTTTTCTTATCTTAATTATTTACTCTTTAGATCCACTTAAATTTTGAGAGTATTCATTCTTTGTGCTATTTTATATCTATATGCATTTTTTTTCACAGGAGAGGCACTGGGTGCTATCGGTGAGTCAAGGGTAATTCCTCTATTGGAAAAGTATCGCAAAGATCCTATTCCTGAAGTAGCAGAGACGTGTGAGTTGGCCTTAAATCGATTGAGATGGTTAGAGTCTAACAGTAATGCAAAGAACTTACAAAAGAATTCATACTCTACTATTGATCCTGCACCACCGGCAGAAATAACAGACGTAAAAGTCTTGAGAGATATTTTGTTGGATGAAAGCAAGTCGTTGTTTGACAGATACAGAGCAATGTTCTCACTGAGAAATTTGGGTACCAGAGAGAGCATTCTAACTCTTACTGAAGGTAATTATATTAATCTAAAAATATTAAATAAATACTAACTAATCGAGTTTTGTTTTTTTATAAAGGTTTGAAAACCGGTAGTGCCCTATTCAAACGAAATAGCGTTTGTACTAGGACAACTTCAAGACGAGACATCCGTGCCAGGATTGCAAGCATCATTGGAAAATACGGAGGAAAACGAGATGGTCAGGCATGAATGTGCGGAGGCTTTAGGTTCCATTGCCACTCCTGAATGCTACAAGATATTAAACAGATATCTCAATGATAGTAAAAGAGTTGTTCATGAGAGTTGCGTAATCGCCTTGGACATGTGCGACTATGAAAATAGTACGGAATTTCAGTATGCCGATACGTTGGTTAAACTTTCTGCTGCGTGAAGAGATTTATTTATATTATGATTATTTCTTATATCGAATGAAAGAAGAGAAATATATAAACCTTTATCAAGTTAGCATTTTTAAAAATCAAAAATATGATCCATATCAAAATTACAATTTTCAATGAGAGTGTTTGTTAACTTGACAAAGGTAAATGTAAATTATTCCCCTTAATCATAGTACATTTTTATGCGAAGTTCGCGTGAAATAATCTAATCAATTCTAATGGAAAGCTACAATAAATAAAGGTATTGTTACATTCCTTAAATCTTGAACATACGTTTTCATTTCTTGCCTAAATTTTCAATTTTACTCCAGTATATTTTTTACTATGAAAATAATAAGATGAGATTTCATCAGTTTCAACTTTAAAGTAATGAAATTTAAGATAAGCATTTTTTTCCAGTGATTTGCTTACGACTACATTTGCTTTTTGAAAGTACAAACACAAATGTAAATATTCATATGTGCTGTTCAAAGACATAAATGTTATTGCAAGAAATAGATAAAACATCTACCTTATTAATGATGGATTTATAATTGTACATCGGTATTCATTAACTAGGAATTTTCGTAATGAACGTGATTAAGATTAACTTCGGTATATTAAATCGATCGTAAGGAAAGTATGTGTTTTGTCATAACATACAATAAGATGACTTCTCTTTCCAAGAAAACGGTAAAATCGGCAGATTGAATTGCGGTATTATATGCGGGTGTACCGCTAATAGCAAACGAGCTTGATAAGACTCGCGATATGAACCGGGTATTACAAGCGAAATCGATCAACCGTTGCCGCTCCACTCTGTTTCTGCATTCGTCGCTGAAACTTCGTTTATTCGAAATTCTTTCTCTAATCGCCCGGAAGCGTGTCCGCTGGGAATTCCCCGTGATGGAATTTCGAAATTATCCGTATGCAGTTTCATGAATATCGCGTGCCGTCTCGCGCATTCATTGGCATACATTCGTTATTGCTTCTATCACTGCAAGTACAATCTTTCATACTTTCCGCAGTCAGCGAGATAAATTTTTTTTTTTTTCGTTAATCGTTTCTTACAACGTCAGGATAACGTTTAGATCGATGAGAGGAGAATGGATCATCGAGAGGAAAGATTTTTGATTCGCGAAAGAGGAGAAACTTTCCTTGAACTGAATAATGAAGCGATTAATCAGAGTCAGTAAAGCAAGACTGACGCATTGTAAATATTAGACAAACGGATGTAGCTCGTCAAAGTTTCGACAACTAAACGCGAACAGGACTTATATACTTCACAAACGAATAATTAAGATATCCACGTGCAACGTTATTTTCAAACATATTCTTCAAAATAATCGCCGAAATGACAAAAGATTATTTCACGACTACATCTATTTTTCATTGATTAACACATCGTTAGAGTATTATTCTACGCACTACGGGATGGAAAATAATTTGCTGGAATGCAAAAAAAACTCTTTATGACTCGTCCCTGTCTTCTCGCGCGAAGATACTTTTAGGATGATTTATTTCTCTTGGTATCTTTGTCAAGATACTCGCAACGCTACAGCTCGTTGTAAAGTATAAGACGATTCTCTTTCGCCAAAGTGGGAAGAGAGACGGACGGGGGTGGTCGATATTAACTGCGAAGCAGTTCCTTCCCCAATGGAGAACGCGGTGGCGAATAGTCACATGCCGGCCGCGGTCGAATGCAGACTCTCGCCCGCGCATTCCATTACCACTTCACTTAAAGTAAGTTTATCGCCAATTAATTACAATAAACAATACATCAATAATTACAATAACTCGCCAAAATATGCCGACAACATTGCAATTGCATTTCTAAGCAACTAGAATGATTTTCTTATATTATCTTATTAGCAGAATTTTCTTAAATGCTTATCTTTATTTTCTTACTTTTGGTTGCATTTTCTAAACAACACATGCAATTTTTATTCAAATGCATTCTGTTTTTTATAAGGTTTCATGAAACAAAATTACGAGTAACTCCTATGAAGCTATATTTTCACAATTGCAATACTTTTGATTGAGAGACATTGACTGTATTTTAAAGTTTTGAATAAAATTTTGAATATATGTGTTTAATATTTCAAATTTTTATGAAATGGGAAGTATTTTGATATTTTTAAAATATATTATATATCCTTTTAATAATATATCGCAAGTTGCGATATAACGTTAAATTCGTTTTTATATTATCTATAGATATTATCTAGAAAGTATACTTTCTTTTCTCTCTTTTTCTTATTATTTTAAAAGTTATATGGAATATTTTTAAAGATATCCGATTTAAAATAATCTTGCAAATAATAATTTAGTTATGAATTAATCTATTAATAAACATTTCCTGAAAACTCTTATAGAAAAATAAAAGCAAAAAAAATTAACTTTTGTGAGATTAATTATAAATCTTAGAATTAATTATAAATCTTCCTTAACTTCTTTCTGCAGTCTTTATTTTGAATTCTGTAATTAGAATAATTAATTAAGTAACATAAAAGTTAAACAATTATTTCCAGAATGAAAATAAAATGAAAATAACTAGTTACAATTCTTTGAATATCGAGCTTAAGATTAAAAAATTTTTTAACGTCGCTTGATAATCCTAATAAAATTCTGTGTTTACAAATTTTCTTAAATTTATCAAACAAACTATATAATAATCTTATTAATTAATATCAAGTACAGTGCTTCATTATCTTTGATTGTCCACTATTAAAGCTTTTAAAAAAAGCACGAGAATTTTAATTATTATCATACATATCTCAAGAAAATATATAAAGAGTACGCATGTTTTGCTCCGTATTATGCAATCGCGTTTCGTGTGTGCTACTTTTTTACACTGGGTTCATGTCGTGAAAGATTTAATGATAAATTTAGCGACTTCCCTCTCGCGAGGCGATTTTTCCTTAAAAGTATCGGTTTACCTACATAATATCGACGCAATTTTAATATTGTTCAAATACTTCTATCATCTTTCGATCATCAAATACGACGATCAGGATCAGACGGAGATATTTTTTATCTCCGTATAAAATGCGCGTATTGGGGATGTATATTATACATTCTTGGAAAAAAGACAAAGCGGAAAACGTGCACCACTTGACTGCGTTTTGATCGGTTTTTCTTATTTATGAGACAACGCTTTCGTGAATTATGCACTTTGTTTCGCAGTGATACCATTCACATCGCATGACAAACGTTACCTCTTTGACAGCGATAGCTGTCTTTGCAACGTCAATTGTGCATCATACATCCCGGAAGCAAAACAAACGTCAGTCATTCATCGTCGATTCCGAAGGAAGTCGTGACGGTGATGAGGAACTGTAGGATGATGGACATTTAGAAGGACTTGACTTTTTTCATTCGAGTAATATCGAATATAATATTAAAACAAGGCGCAATCAGATGCGAGTTGCATGTTTTTCAATTGGTGCGGCTTCTCTTGCTTCGGACGTCACAATCCAATATACTTATAAACACGATGAAGAAGTTTTAATACATTAAATTCATGTCGCGCATCAGTGAAATAATAGATTTTATGTATTCGTGTGATTTTACGTTTCACCCTAATCTTTAAATTGCCAATAAAAACTCCGGTAATTTCACTACTGGAATTGCACATTCGCTACAATTTTTAAGATACCTCGGCCTTAAATGTCGATCGTTAAATTGGCATACTTTTATGTCAGCACATCCGGTCTTTATAATCCTAGTTAAGTTAATTAACTTAGTAATAAGAATCGATTTATCTTTTCCTTGTATTATTATCGTAGCTATCATTATCGTTGCTATCATTATTACATTACTATCAAACCCATTTTTCTACCTTCGATAATTTTAAGAAACTACCTGCCAGTTTTTTTTGCAATTTATGTATAGGAAAATTTACGGAGGAGGAGCGCGAATTAATCTTAAAGTTCGAAGGTAAAAGCAAGAGGGTATATCAATTTCATATGACTTCATGCAATTTTACTTTAGTAATAATTACTTTAGTAATAATCGCACATATATATGCCACTGGGACCATCGATGAATGGTGAGGAGCCAAATTTGCGGAAGATCATGACGGACAATCGGTGGTACCCGAAGGACGAGACGTAGGGGGAGTATGTCCGGCTGCTTGTCGTCATCTATGACAGGATCGACAGATGCGGGGCCACTGCAGCCCCAGGAAGAACCCGCTTCGCTTCCCGTTGCTCGACCATTGTCCTTGTCGGAGAACAACGGTTCATCCGCACGGCGAGATAGTCGTCATCGTCATCAGTCGCGACGTAAGATGATGTCCACTCCGCTGTCTGGGCAAGCAATACAATTGACACCTCTTTGGGAACACGTGGTACGTTCGAGATAAGAGTATTTTATAATACTCTCTTTGTTCTTTGGGGTGGAAAATATCTAAAGAGTGAAAATTGAGCCAGTCTTGAAAAAGAGTGAAAAATATGGCCACTCTTGTTCAAAAAGGGATTTCACTCTTTTGAAGTGAAGAACCTCATTTCAAAAAAGTAAATCTCACTCTAAAAAGAATGAAACTCTTAAACAAGAGTGACCGCATTTTCACTCTTTTTTCAAAATAGGCTAAATTTTCAGTCTCTTCGAGTGAGATTCCATTCTATAAAATTTAAAGAGAACAGTAAGAGTATAAGAGAATAAGAGAATAAGAGAGCAAGACAGTGAGCTGAATTTTACTGAAAAATGGAAGAACCCAGCTTAAAACTTTTAGTTGCGTCTCACTTTGAAGAGTGAAATTTTAAGAGTAAAAGTTTAGTCTTTTCTCAAGACAGGATAAATTTTTAGTCTCTTCGATTGAAATTTTACTCGAGATTTAGAGAGTTTTACTCTATTGTTTATCCAATAGATAAATCACATAGTTTATCTGAAGATAGAACAACCCTTAGACAGTACTCTTGCCACGTATTTCTATGTGTATGTTTTATCTTCTACTTTTCTTTTTTGAAAGCGAATAAATTTGACAAGCTGTTTGTCTTTGACCAGGTGCGTACGCGTAGGTTTCCGTCCGAAGTTGACACGCAGGCCACCTTCATCGAGATCTCCGAGAGACTTCGGGATCCGGAATGGGAGGTTCGCCAACACGCTCTGCGGGTGCTGATGGACGTTTTACCAACACTGAGTATCGATGTCGTTGACAAGGTCATGCAACCAGTGGTGCCGGAGCTGATCAATAATTTGGGACATCCAGCGCCGGCGGTTCGTAAGGGCGCTTTGGACACGCTGCGGGTCTATCTGGTTCATAGCCCCAACAGAGAAGACATGGTTCAAAACGTCTGTAACTTATTTTTTTTACCTGTAGCTTTCTTTTAAATATATATTTATCACCTTTTTGGATCTATGTTTATCACCTTTCTGGAAAAATTGTATTTCTTCAATTAATAGGAACTTATCAAAGCATTATTTCATAATATTTCGATAACGATTCTTTTCTATAAATAAATAATTTTAAGTTCAATTGCTTTGAAATTCAAATACTGTACGAGTTTCTAAAATTTCTCTATGGTCTCTTTAATTTTTATGAAGATAACGATATCAAGAAATACTTTCATTTATTTCAGATCCTTCACGACGGCTTGAATCGCCCGGATGCTCACAATCCGTTTCAAACAAACGTGACGACAGGCGTAATCTTGAGCGCACCTCTGCTGCTCTTTCCATCCTCGAACAGTCCTCCTCCAACAACGCAGATCCTGAAGGATGCCACGATCGCCTTCGCCTCGCGATTGGTCCAGGTACCACATCAAGAAGCTGTTCTGAAATCTCTCATGAAGATCCGTGACGCAGTCGGTGAGGAAGAATTCGAGAGTTATTTAGCACATTATGACGACAAGTTTAAGAAGAACATCGATGTTCTCTCCAAAATCTACAATATCAAGTCGACCAAAAAGAAACAAAATAAGAATCGCACGCAGGATATTATGAAGGCTGATAAGAAAGAGCGCGCCTTTGACAAATGGGATAGTGACAGCGACACTTCTGGTATCGCCGAGGAGGAAGACGAAATACCACCGTCAAGAGTCGTTTTAGAGACCGAGATCAAGTTCAACGAGGAGACGGCCATCACGATGACAATTCTAGAGGAAAAGGACAATGATGATAGTGAGGACAACGAAGAAAAGAAAAACAAGATCGATGTGATGAACGGGATCATTGAAGAATCATCGTCCGCAGATAAACGTAGGACACCTAGACGCGTCCACTTTGGCGGCGAGATCGTGAAACTAAGGACACCCGACAGCGACGATACAGAATCGATCGAGATAACGCCCAAGACGAGGATCCCACTTCCGGTGTCGCCGGCCACAAAAATGCCGGAAATGATGAGGAAACGACCATCATCGCAACCTTGCAGTCCTCACATGGAGAAGCGGGGATCAAGGAGAGCTTCCAGGTCGGCGTCCAGTAGTCCCAAGCGAGAGTACACTCACAACGCGCAGCTGAGTCCTAAGAAGAGTATTCTGACGAAGACAGGTGGACCTCTAATTGTAATCAATTCGGTGACGCCGACGGAAGAAATAAAGAACATGAAGAAAATTAAAAAAAGTAGTGAAACGATTCTAGAAAATGAAGCCCCTCGCAGTAGTTCGCAAGAAATTAATGATATATCAAAGAAAGAAGATATTACGTTAAATCAGACTGCTCCGCTGTCAGCAAATAGTGAAGACAAATTGACAATAAAGAGCAAAGATGAAAATGATTTGTCTAAATCAGTTCAGGTTGCAACGATAGAAACCTCGAAAAATATATCTTTAAGGGAGGAGCAAGCAATGATTCTTAAGAGAGACAGTCACGCCGACACGATTGATTCGAACAGAAGCAATATTTCTGAAGCCTCTTCGAGACAAGAGAAGATGATGACAAAATCATCAAGTCCAGAACGAAAGAAGACACTCCGAGATAAGGACAATTTCGAGTTAGAAAGGGAATGTTTGAATGAACAGAAATTGTCGGGAAACAGTTTGTCTCGCAGGTCCAACAGTTTCCCTTTCGGATCGCCAGTAAACGAGTGCAATGCTCAAATAGATAGTCTGATCGGCGTCGACTTCATTGACGATGACGATGACGACGACGATGAACGGGACGTGCGTACCTGCGGCATGATTACGGATCGTGCGGTGACTGTTGTGAACGGCAAGGGACGAAAAGAGTGGCGTAGTCAGTACAATAAAAAAGAAGGGAACGTGTCGGAGGGGAACGAAAGTGTCACTTGTAGTAGCAGCGAGGGCGAGGGTAAACCGCAGGAACCCAGCTGGGAGGAATTGGGGTTGGTTGGCCAGGAGGTGTTGGATGACCTGCACAACAAGGTAAAAGATCGGATATTTCCGCGATTAATAAATACCAGTATTTTATGCGCGTGCAAATTATTTATTTTATTACATAAAACATATCGTTAATTTTTTTTATGAAATACTTACGATTAGTATAAATGCGACTTTTGATAAATGCAATGCATATATTTATCTCCTTCGCCGAAACTTGGTTATAAACAGTAACTATATTTTTTGGTATCACTCTTGAAATTCCTCAAATAATATTGTATTAAGCTGATTGAATATATTGATATTTAATATCGGATTATACACAATTATATATAGATTATAGAAATTATATATAAAAGTTGATTCGCAAATAACGAAGAAAAGAGATCTTTAAAACTATGAACGGATCCAGTTAATTCAGTTGGGCTCATAGACCTCAATATATTACAATTAGAAAAATCGTAATGTTATTCTTTCTAAAGAAATTCAAGTTAGATGTGATTTTGTGGAAATTTGCGTGAGATCCATTTGGCACCATTCTTGCCGCGTGTTAGCAGGGTAATGCCCTGCTTCAGGTTGTCGCGATCCTTGACGATTAACGTATCCACTTGAGGACCCTTGACTTTAGGACAAACCGCCGGTCCGATACCTTAAGTATGGTGAGAAGTAGGTCGATCGATTTTCGTCGACAAAAGTTCGTCGCGTGACGTAACATGATTTAAGCTCCATCAATTATCAGGATTACATGTGCGCGTGTACGGGCTTAACGTACTTTTCTCTTTTGTTTTTTTTCAAATCTCACGAATGAGATGCCTGTTCTGTGGGCCATCGATGGTTTACATCAGTGTTCTAGACACAATAATTATTATATTATTATAAAAAAAATTATTCTTAATAGACTGTTGATACAAAGTTCACTCGATCAACTTTAATTAATTAATAGACGTAGCGTATTCGTAGTAAACATCAGGTGAATAATCGAATAGTTCAAAATCCAGCCTTAACTTCTCATACAGTCTTCGCACCATCTCTTTGTTTAATTGGCTAAAGTATATCTTGGAGGCGTTAGCGTAACTGTTATTATGTCTCCATCTGGGCTTGATCTTATCTTGCAATCCTAATTTATTGATCGCATATACCTGATCTCTCCACAGTGATTCCACCTGCAAATATTATTACATTACAAGAGCTTTAAAATAATCGCTGGTGTGATGTTTTGTAAAAAATTTCAATACATATATATCTAACACTTTTGAATTTTTTTTTGTTGATACTAATAGAAATATCGATTATTGATTATTTCTACTTTTTAAATTAATATTATTTTATATAAAAGATATAATTTTTGAATATTTTCATTATGTTTTATACTAATGAAATATTTAGTTTTTTACTTTTTTATTTTAACAGTAATTCGCTTGGTATTTCTATTATCCACAAAGTAGCACAGCGACTACAAAACGCTGAAAAAGTGCTTATATGCTTTTTTAACGCTTTATAGGCTTTGTTTGCTACTTTTAGTGTTAACGCAAAATATTATAAAATTATGACAATCAGCGATCTCGGATGCGAATTTAGATACCTTTGCGATGATGTCGTATTTAACGAGGCACGGTGTGCAAAAGAGATAATATGGCATCCAATGATCGTCTTCGTAACTGCCTAGGTCAGTCTCGATCATATATTCGATGAACTCTCGGAAGATCGGTTCCATCCCAGCCGGTGGCGGTACACCCTCGCGTCGGATCACTTGATTCGGCTGTGGCTCCGTGAAATTTTCTTCTGAAAGTTTTTTTATCGGATTCATTGCTGTTCTTTGTCTTTTTCTTTAATAAAATTAAATAAAACATATTCAATACATTTTCAAAATTTAAAACTTAATTTTTCAATCAATACATATCGAGTACAGTAAAAAATTATATATTTTTATGTGAATTTTGTTATAATACCTAAAAAATTATTCTATATCGTTCGAATAACAAAGAACAGTTTGGCAGACTATATCATTTTCATTTCTACGTTTTTAACGAAAACGTTATGAAACATAATGATAATGAAAAGGTAAGAAAGTATTATTATTTATCGACAGAAGAATTAATCGCAAAAATAAATCTGTCCTTACGATAACGGTTATCGTGCAGAATAAAGAAAAAGATTTTTAGTCAATGTTTCTCCCTCATTTTTTTTCTTCTCACGACTTACTACGATACTTCTGCACAATCTTGGCCCCGAATTTGCGATAGAAATAAAGTGTCCCGTGTTCCCGTCCGGCGATGGAGTTCTCCAATTTATCACGATAGGCGCTTAACAACCTCTCAAAAGGATGCCGCACGATTAACAATTTTCTGCTCGTTGTCAGAGCATGATCGGCTTCAGGATACTCAAGTTCCGGTATCACTCTCCTAGCGATAGTCGACAGCTGTTCTTTACCACTATTCAACGTCTCCTCGGGCACGTTCATTAACAGACAAAGATTGTAGAGCCAGGTCGTGGTGCCGGCTTTATACACTGGACAGTATGATATGTTGTGTACTCTGCGCAGAAATCATCATCTTGTGGATACCTTGAAATCTTCGATAAGGATCGATCGTTAATAGTCAAAATATATTTTCTTCTTCTTTTCTGATACTTTTTACAAACCTGTCCATATAGAAGACCGCATACTGCGGCGCAGGTGGATGCTTGAATAGAGAGTTATCGGCGAGCTTTCGATAAAATCCCAAATTATACTTTTTACAAACTCTTTCAATGTTCAACGCTCGTCGTGTATTATCCGCTTCGACTTCGATCTGAGATAAACGATTCAGAATTATATCGATCCCCTTGAGATTTTAAATCTCTCAGTGACTTACCATCAGCTTTCTTAGATCGTCGTCGATGGGAAGAGGTCTGCTCTCGTCGCCGATAACAGCGAAAAATAGCTTCAGCGTCAAGAAGACAACTCCAAGACAAACGATGATTTGAAGTATCCGGAAGAGCGCGCGTTTCCGCTGCCGCGACATGATATCGGTATGGCGAGATATGGTTTTCACGTTCACAATTTTGCGAATCCTCCGCTTGTGGCTTTTTAACAACGGAATTTTCTAAAACCCACGAGACGAACATTCTCTCTGCCTTCTGCCGAGGCAACTGACTGACCGGTTTCGTGAACCGTTTCCCGACAGTGATGGATCTAAAGTACTGCCAGCCCCAAGCAATCTATTTGGTAACAAACGATTATAACAAAATATATGTTATAAGTGCGCCATTATTTTTTATGACTTTTTGGACGTTCTGTCAGCATATATTGAATTATTGCTTCATAATTGTTTACGAACTGTTTTAATGTCTCCTGTAATATCTAATATCTAATATTGGTTGCAGCTGTTAAAAGTGTAACAAAGTTATGAATATATAGCTATATTTTAATTTCTACTTCATAAAGCCTTTTATATTATTTTAATCAATTTTAAGAGATTGGAAAGATAGGTAAACCAGTCTGGTAGATAAGTCCACTCCTGAAGTTTGAATAGGGAATGTCATGATCAAAGAATTCCATGAATTCTAGCTTACTAATTCCGTTAGCTCAGCTATCCAAACAGTGCAATCGCTTTCGCGATCATATAACTTTTTAATAAAAATGTTCGCTTTTCATGTTTCTACTTGAGAGAAAAAGTTACACGATCGCTACCTTGATAGAGACCTAAAATCAATACGAAACGATAAACATTCGATTAATTAAGCAATTAATCAGTGATAAAATCACTGTAAAGAAGTCGATCTTAAATAACTGATGTAGGCTGTTTTCCTTTTAAGAAATACAGTCGTCAAGTATCATTCTATCTTTGTTATTCATTGAATATGTCAAGAATTAAGGGTAGAACCACGTTTGTGTCGACTATGTCTTCTAAAAGAAAAGCAGTCGTAGATCAATTACAATAATATAAGACCAAGACTGCTGAATTTGTATAAGAAAACATTGTACTCGCGGTACTAATGCATATATGATTAAAATTCCAGCAACGATCACCGTTATTCGCAAGTATGCCTTATGTTCATTCAATGAGTAACTTCAAGGTCGCTGCACCGGCTGCACTAGACCTTTTTATGAATGCACGTGCGACCTCGTCGACGCGCGTCTACGAGAGACCTGTGAAAATAAATACCGATTCTACACGATCGATTTCCGTGAGACGTCGTTCGTCGCAATCAAGGGAACAGAATATATATATGTCTAGGCGAATACATATATATATCTATCTCGAACAAGGCTTCGACTTATTCGCAACATCGTACGCTGCATAATTGATCCGCGATGTCACCTGCGGGTTCTACCTCACCTGGGCTAGTTGTTTTAAAGTTCAATGTAAAGTCGATTCTCGGCAAAAATTTAACAGAGTTGCTTTACGTAATCTTTTTTCATTTAAGTATTTAAGAAATTAAATTTGCAAGTAACATTGTTACAGAATGTTGTTATGGAAGCAATATTTTTCAAAATGAAAATACATTGTTTTATGGTCTCTGTTTCTACAACACAAAGTTGCATAAAAGTTGTAGAAATACTACAGAAATTTTGTAATGCTATTTTGTAGCCTGCAAATTCTGTACTGTATGGATGTAGTTTCCATACACAGATTATTTCAATATCCCTATAAGCGCAAAATATTCCTAAAATGTTATATGATTATTATTAAAAAATTAAAATAAGTTATTATAATATTTTTTAATATTATGAGAGTATTCTATAGAGATTATATGTCCACTTATATAATATCCTGGATGTTATCTTAATATCTCTGAAATTTATTATAAAATATTATTAAAATATTTATAAACATTAATTATTCTTAATTTAGTGCAATTTGAATTCACAATCCAGTAACGAAAAATTCTTATCAGCTGCATTTTGTGCTAAAAAAAACGTTTTCGCATTTTACAAACGTTTTCGATTTTAAGTACATACATATTCAGTTCTACAATTGCGCGCTAAAATTATTTTTAGTCTTTAAACTTATACTAACAGTTTTAAAAAAATTAATTAAAATTTTGTTATAATACTTTTTAATGTTTATACAATATTACAGTACCATTAAATATAATGTTACTTTTAATAATCATGCAATATTATCAGGAATGCAGACATAATCTTTGATTGCACACACCTTTCATTAATATTTCGAGAATATTACTTAATATTACTTAATATTATATATTACTTAATATTATATAATTTTAGTACAATATTCTTAAAATGTTACATTTAATATTTTAAAAGAATATGTCTAAAATATTACTTAATATCAAATAATATTATGCGCTTATAAGGATTGCAGTAACATTGCAAACGTTACAGCATTACTGCAAGCTTCTGTGCTATATGACCTGCTATTCTTTCTAATTAAATCGCGAAATCATGATAATTTCGATAATTTCGATAATTATGAGAGATGCAAAAATCCTTCGAGGACGTGGCTTTTCCTTTCTAATTGATTCATGATGAGAATAAATAATATCACTTCTATTCTTCTTTACGCGCGATATAAAGTCGAATTTACGAGCGCAAACTCTTACGCCGCGCGATACGGCTCTCCGAGGTTGATATCAGCCCGTATGAATATTCCGCGAGTGAAAAACGACGAGAGATCTGCCTCGCGGATCGTTATACTAGGGAAGGGCGTATAAGAGAAGGCAAATGCGCTCTGTAAGCCGCAAGAAAATAATTAGGCACGTGTTGCGTGCTGCGTCGTTCAGATCCAGGAAGGCGTCATTCCCGTGTATATGCAAATTCTCGGCAATTGTATTCGTCGCGTTGCACCGACGTGGTTGTAAGTGCAATTTTCAAACTGTTCTCTGATTCATCGTGGCGCAAGTAGGCAGATATATATCGATAGATACGCTCCGCTTAGACTCATCACTTTTGTTCGCCGTTCGTCGACTTGAAAACATGTCTTCAAAAAAGCGAAAGCAGATGAGAACGTTAAAAAAAATATCAAAAAGGTAATCGCATATACCGACCGTGAGGAATACGTTAAAAAAATATTAATGCGAGGTCCGTATCGATTCCGGTTATAGAGCCTGATAGAAGTGCTCCCGGTGAGAATGCGGATGTATTGCGTTCAGTTCCGCTGCGACGATCAATAATGTCGACTGTGAATATCTAGCGACACTGCTCACCTGTTTGTAATTGTACCTGCCGCATGAGGAATTTTTTTATTCTGATTTATTTTTATTAAGGAGAAAATAGAAGAAAATCGCGGAAGTAGAAAAAACTCAAATAAGACTTAGTAAGAAAGATGTATACGTGATTAGAGGTGACTCACATATGCGATTAAAGTTACATTTTAGCGATTAGAGTATTTGACCAGTTAATCCCGAGAACAGCCGGATAAATATGGCTTATTCTTATCATGTGTAGTTGTTGAGAGAGATTTGCATGTGCACGCGAAACGATTCCACGATAGAATAATGAAATCGGCGAAATTGATCTTACGATAAAATTAAAATTAACTTTTATTTGTCAGACATTTCGGTGCATGAAACTTCTTTCGAGGAGGATTCATACATTTTAAAATTATTTAAGCAATTAATATTTAACACTATAGAACCGTCGATATTCCACTATCAAAGGTTAATTAATTTAATAATTTCCTTGCTTTTATTTATTATTAAAGATTTATTTTGATATTATTTATTTCATTATAATATATTTTCATATATATATATATATATATATATATATATTTTATTTTTTTTTTTAATTTATTTTGTTATT
>NW_012130076.1:4385622-4390319 GCF_000143395.1 Atta cephalotes
CTATATATATATATATATATATATATATATATTTTTTTTTTTTTTTAATATTTTGTATTGTATATTTAATACAAAAGAGAAAAAAAATTGATGATTAGCGAAGCCAAAATGTACATCATCGTCGTTCTAATATTAAGCGCACAAAAACACTAATAAAAATTTAAATATTCATATGTTACATAAATAAATTTCTCCCTTACCACGCAATTAAAATGAGGTAACTTTCTATAACTTTTTTCCTTGCAATCAAATATTTGATGACGTCAAAGTGTAATTGATAAAATATCACGTAGGTTTGTTTGACGATTACGATGTATGACGTGTCGCAGGAATTTCAATCATTCTTTCGTCTGATATCTTGTCACTCTTGCAGGACGACTGGCGAGCGCGTGTCAGAGGTCTGGAAAGAGTTGCGTCGGCTCTGCGGACGTCCTCGGCGCTAATCGCGATAGAGTCGCGATTAGGATCGCTCTTGCATGCAGTGCTCGGCGGTGAAAGGAGCTGCCGCGTGGCTGCCGCCGGCTTAGCGGTAGCGAAGGTGAGCTCCTCGCACCTCAAAATCGCCCTTAAATACACCGAGATTTAAGTCGATATTCATAGTCAGATCTTATATTTAAGACCGTCTTAAGTAATGTCTTAGGCCGGTAGTCAGATCTTATGTTCAAGATCGTCTTAAGTACGGTCTTAAGAAGTCACGAACCAATCAGAAGGCTGCATTAGCGTCTTAAGACATTTCTTAAAACGCTAATGCAGCTTTCTGATTGGTTCATGACTTCTTAAGTCTTGAAATAAGATTTGACTATGAATATTGGCTTTTAAGAAACTAGTGCAGTTCTCTGATTGGTTCATGACTGTACTTAAGTACTCTCAAGACTGTACTTAAGATCTTAAATATAAGATCCGATTATGAATACCGCCTTTAGGCTAATTCATCGCTGACGGTAGTCGTCAGCGGATAACACTATGAACCTTGTTAATATGTACTCCACGCGATAAAAACGGGATGATATCTATCAGTTTTAAATTTCAATGACTTTACCTCGAATGTTTAAAAAGTTTCTTTCAAAGCCGAGTTTAATTTCAAATTTTTCAACTAAATTTTAATAATTTCTTGGAATAGTGCTAAGGTAACATTTACAATGAATTAATATTTACTGAATAAAAAAAAAGATAGTTAAATGAATTAATGGTTTTTGCATATTAAATAAATGTATGTTTATATTTAGTAAATATTTATTTCAGAATTATTCAAACAAATATTTATTAAAATTTAGTTGAAAAATTTGAAATTGTTACTCAAGCTCTTTAAGATTCACTGAGAGTTTTGATACTACGAGATTTTTATAAGCTTACAATATCGATATCTGTATTCTCGGCCTTAAAAGCATTTAAACTCGAGTTATCAAGTTTTAAAGCGTAAGCAGCAAGGACACCTATATGACATGTATATCCACGTGCGAGAATTGCGTAGAAGACACTTTTAACGCGATGCGAAAGGAAAATAATACTCTGCAACTTTTTTTATAATACCAAAGGTTCATGACGTGTTGTTGTTCAACTGTTTTAAAGCTCATATTGTTAAACTTTTCTAGAACTATACTTTCGTATGTGTTCTTAGAAACTATTTTATATTTCAGGTTGTGGTCGCCGGTGTCTCGGAGGATGCATTAAAAAAGAAATTGCCGCAGCTGGCTTGGGGCCTGGCTAGACAAGGTGGTCCATCCGCGGCGCAGCTCGCTCGAATCGCGATGTTACGGCTCAAGCCTAGCCTGCTCTTGGAACAATTACTGCAGCCACATTGTCTGAGCGCCAGAAACACTAAGGTATTCTCTAAATTCTTTGGGGTGGAATCACTTTAAAGAGTGAAAATTGAGTCAATATTGAAAAAGAGTTTGGATAGAGTTCCGAAAAGATGAATCCCCCAATTTTCTTGTCGATTGACATAATATTGTATTTTGATATCCTGATTACGAATATAATAATGAAAATTGGTCATTTTCAAGGTCATTTTCAAGGTTAAATATTTAAAAAAACGATTTTTTTCACATTTTTTTCACGTAAAAAGTCGTGCGTCCCTAAGTAGGGATGAAATGGGGTGGGAGTCGCTTCGCGTGGAAGTCGTGCTCCTAAGCAGGGGGGGAGGTGAGGTGGGAGTCACTTCGCGTGAAAAATCGTAAAGAAATTGTACGTTCTATCTATCGCTTAGCTAGATTGCACAGCAAATGATCTTATCGGTAATTTTAATGATCATATTTGTAATTAGTAAGGCTGGATAAGTTAACTTTTTTTTAATTAAATTAAGTTAAAGTTAACAGCCTTGAAAATTTAATTAAAATACAAGTTAATCCATAATAAAATTAATTAAAAGTTAAGTTAATAAAAAAAGTAACTAAAAAGTTAAAAGTTAAATTTGATTCAAACGGACAACCAAAAAAAAGAAAGAAAAAGTTCGACTATTTTATATAATTTTTTAATTTTTCATATTTTTCCTTTCTTACAGCTTACTTATTTATTCTGATTATTTTTGTTCACATGATTATATAATATAAAATTATTAAATTATATACTCATTAACCTCTCACATTGTATTTAAGGATTGACTTCAAATAAACAAAATCAAATTAAAAGTTATTAATTACTAATAAAATGTAACTAAATGAAGTTAAAAAGTTAAGAGTCTAAAATGTAACTAAGTTAAGTTAAAATTAATTAACTTTTTAACTTTTTAACTTAACTTTTTATCTTTTTAACTTAGCACTATTCAATCCTGGTAATCAGCACACCAAAATACAGTATTATACCAATACAGTATTATATCAATCGACAATAAAATCGAAGAATTTCTTTCGGAACTCTACCCAAAAGTTGCACTCTAAAAAGTTTTTAAGTAATTTAAAACGTTAATTCGTGTCATTTTGACATTAAATTTGTTGCTTTTACGCAGACAAGAGAGAACGCATTGCAGTTGCTGATCTTCTCGCTAGTGACGTTTCCCAGCACCGAGTTCAAACTGGAAACCGTGGCCAGCCGAGTGGCGGCGATGGTCGCAGATCGGCGACGCAGAGTACGTCAAGCTGCGCTCGACACTTTGGCTGTTTTAGGACAGATTTACGATTCTGAGGTAAAAACTATCTTATTAGATTTGAATGTTAAGTCCATGGCACACAGAAAAATATACGGCAATAAGACGTAAGCAGTAGCTAAACGAATCGGTCAATCGGTATAAAGACGTAAGTAATAACAAATTCATTAATTCAAAATATTGATTCATTTAGGTACTACTTATGTTTTTCTTACTGCTTAAATTTTTTATGTGACATAGCCTTCATGGACTTTCTATAATAAGCCATTACCTAGGTTTTGAGTCTTAAACCGTAAGAAATTAATCTCATACAGATGATTATTATTCTTTTCACGTTCAACTACGTTCAATCAGAGTGATTAATCAATTTTTTACGGCTTAAGACTTAAAACTTAGTAATGACTTATTGTAGGAAGCCCATTAATCTTAAGCATTGAACAAACACCTCGTTCGTTTGTAGGAAGTCATTCAAGCGGGAAGACGGGCGGGTGAGGGAAATCCCGACGCCGAGACGATGCTGGCCGCCATCAGAGCACGTCTGGCTAGGAAATCGCTACCCCTAGTATCGGCTGATGGTCTCGTGGTGTATGGCTTGCAAATTTCACCGACTGTTCAGATCGCTACTGGTAATAACAACCAGGAATAAACGAGCAAAGCATAATGCACCCGCACAGATAAAATCTTACGACAAAGTACAAGTTTCATTGACGGCGGTACTCTAAAAAAGAAACTTTATTGTACGATAATTGCGTTGTTACAATAGTAAACTTTGCTGTATCGTTATTTATTCTAGTGAAGTTGAATGAAGTTTTATAAAACAAAGAGATTTTATATGATTAGAAGATATTGTAATATAAAATGTAACGTAATAATATCACAGAGCGTAGTCAATAAGTTAATTCTTCTTTTATAACTGCATAAAAGAAATCACGCAGTTAGATTTCTAATAAACGTTTGAAATCACGACATCACATCGCGTGACATTTAATGTAAAACGTAAAGTTGGATATTACATGATTATCCGTATGTGTATCATAAAATTTATTTTCTTAATTGCACATATTATAATTTTTCTTTTTTCTCTAAGCGGGCGTATATTTATATTATATCGTTTTGAATACGACGCAAGTGTAGTTGAAAATTTTGTATGATTAAAAATCCTTAATTATACATATTTATATTTATTTAACATGCGTCTTTGATTTTTACGAGACGTCAATTTCTCAGGCCCTGATGTTGATTGGATCGTGGCGGGAAGTGGTTCAGTCTCGCCTGGCACTGGTCGTAGTAGAGGTCAGATTATCGCCACGTCCAGATCGGCACAGGGGAGAGCATCCAGGTAATTTCACGTGATTATTCGAGAAAGTTCGGAATTTACCTAAAATTGCCTGAAATGTCGTGTCATTTTAGAAACGATTTTCTAAATAACCGCGAGAGTCCGTGGATAGAGAGACCCAATCTCGTTGCCTTAGGTGTCGGACTACAATCCAAGACTGAGCAATCAACGGCCTGGCAGTTGCAAACTAATGTAAGTTGGAACGCATACTTTCTATTTTCTTTTCTTGCTTCTTATACGAGCGTGTATTCTTAAATAAATAAATATATATATATATAT
>NW_012130076.1:4390339-4391629 GCF_000143395.1 Atta cephalotes
ATTTATTTTTATGTTTAGCGCGTTTTATGTTTAGCAAAGAGTATCTAATTGGCGTATTATTAATCATTCTCAAGGACATTAGTAATATCACTTCACACGAAAAGTATTATTGATTTCTCATTAAATACGGCGCGATGTATTGCGCGTTACTTTTTCAATGTCATTATTGTTACTTATCGAGATATCAGCTTTGCAATGCAAATACCGAAATATCAAATACACAACGAAGCAGAAAGCGACAGAATAATACATCTTTTCTCTCAAGCTTCATTTTGCATATCGCCTCGAACGTTCATAAGTATTTCTCAAGTGTGAATTATGAGTAAGGAGCTTAAAACACGAAAGGCATTAACTCTCTGCGTGATTCAATAACATCATTTTTTGCAAATACATTTGCGTCTTATGTTAATATCGTCAACGAATATAAAATAAATATTCATAAGTTAAGTTTCATAAAGTCGTCAGTATAACGTAAAAGAGAATATTGCTATAATAAGGAATCTTTAAAATTAAATACACAGATTGTTCTAGAAAGAAGAAGAAGTTTATGATTTTATCTCAGTATTACGTAGAGTTTGTTTGTTTTTGAATCAGGATTTCGATGGATGCAGAATATTTTTAGGATAGGTTATTCTAATTTTTCATTTTTATTTTTTATATACGAGCATCCATATTTCAAAACATGATGCAAGTAGACATGTCTCGAAATAAAATGTAACGATTATGTCGAGCTTAAAGATCACGTATTTATCAAATAAAAAAACACGGCAAGTTAGAATATCGCATAATTTATGCAGATCTAATGTCGTGTATTTAAGGAATATCCTTTTTTATTACAGAACAATGAAAATGATATAAAAGGACTGAATGGGCAAAATGCAAATGCGGGTAATGCAATTCTTCCTCTATTCGAATTGATTACTTTGATCAGTCTGATTAAATCTAACAAGAACAATTTGAAAGCATTCATTCATTCAAATTTTCATTCAAATTTTCTAGGGATGTCTTCAAATGCCAATTTAAGATTCGAGGAACAATTGCGATCATTTTACACACCATTGAATCAGTACGATTTTGTTGGAACGGATGCTAAGAATCATAGAGAGATTTCTGACAACTTCGAGCAAAAAACGCGAAATCGCAGAGACATTAATGAAGTTCCTAAAGAAAAAGTAAGATTCTCTTATAGTGATATGAAATATTAAATTATTTTTGTCGCATAATTTATTAAAATTACACTACAAAATATTATTACAAATACTTATTAGGTGTACAACTTTGCTTCCGCCG
>NW_012130076.1:4392097-4398561 GCF_000143395.1 Atta cephalotes
AGTATGTCTTGACCACTTTCGCAACATCGAGCATTGTCATGCTGCAAAATCACTTTATCGTGCCTCTCGTTGTATTGCGGCCGTTTGTCTTTCAATGCTCGGCTCAAACGCATCAATTGCGTTCGATACCGATCGCCTGTGATTATTTCAGTCGGTTTTAACAGTTCATAATACACTACGCCGAGCTGGTCCCACCAAATACAGAGCATGATCTTGGAACCGTGAATATTCGGTTTGGCCGTTGACGTGGAAGCATGGCCGGGAACTCCCCATGATTTTCTGCGCTTGGGGTTATCGTAATGATTTTTCGTCCCCAGTCACAATGCGATGCAGAAATCCCTTCCGTCTTTGCCTTTCAAGCAGCTGTTCACAAGCAAACAAACGCCGTTCAACATCTCTCAGCTTCAATTCGTACGGCACCCAATTTCCTTGCTTCTGAATCATTCCCATTGCTTTGAGGCGTTTTGAAATGGTTTGTTGAGTCACTCCCAATGATCGTGCCAATTCTTCTTGATTTTGACACGAGTCTTGCTCAAGTAATGCCTCCAATTCTGCATCTTCGAAAACCTTCTCTCTTCCATCGCTATGCCGGTCTTTGACGTCAAAATCACCGTTCTTGAAGCGTTGAAACCACTCACGACACTAATAGCGGCCTCACCATAAGTATTTGAGAGCAATAGCGATGAGCCTCAGCCGTAGATTTCTTCATATTGAAGCAAAAAATTAAAACCTCCCGCAAATGACGAGAATTTGGCTCGTAAACTGACATTTTCAATCGAGAATAACTTTATGATGCAGACACAAATCGACTAATGTTTCTATGGGGTTATGTTGACATACCCAAGTTTATTGTATGACGTCTATGATCTATTTATTGCGACCACCACTTACCGCTAAAGCCATCTATAGGAAAACGGCGGAAGCAAAGTTGTACACCTAATAATATATAGATAAAATGCAAAATAAAGAAATATGTCAAATATATGCTTGCAGGAAAGTATCGCTCTCAGAGGAGAATCCAGGATTCCAGTATTACTATCGCGTGAGCGCCCCAAAATAACATCGCAAAATCGTGAAAAATCCCTCAATTTGGAATATATCAATTCTAATTCGCGAAAGCAAACAACAGACATGTTAGACAGTAATCGAAATCAAATAAATTTGCAACAGGAAAATGTCGGGTGAGCATCTTTGGTATCTTCTTAATAGAAGACACGAATGTATTTCAAATTAAATTAATATTACATATATTTTGCATTAATTGTATAGATATGCAGCGATATATCAACGGCGAAAACGTTTTCAACAAGAAGAAAGTCAGACTTTAAATCAAACATTTGATTCACATACTAGCGGTTATCGGCCAGCCTCTTACAGGGCTTTAGGAACAAATAGAGAATATAGTGTATATTAAATATTTCAAATTCTCATTATTCTCTCATTATTTTCTCATTAGTCTGTCATTATTCTGTTTCATTAGTCTCTCGTTTTCCATAGAAGAAAAATTATAATTTCAATATAGAAAGTAATTTTTAATTTTTTTTCTTCATATACGATTTTTCTGCAAATATTAAATTAACTAAATAAAATAAAATATCTCATATATAATGTCAATTGTATTATAAATTAAATTATTAAATCTAAATATTGAATGTAATAATCGATTTTGCACAGACAAAAATGTAATTATGTTTTATTTGTTAATTTTGTAGGATACTACAGGAAACAATGACATAATTTTTTCGGATGATAATTCGCATAGTTATAATAGATTCGTGGATACCGATAAATTTACGAACGAAAACGAAAGTTTGAATTACGCGGGAGGACGTCAACGTTCGCTATCCAGAAATATGCAGCAACAAACACTCGTCGAGGCGTGAGTTTTCAGGAGCAATCTCTTTTTTTGATTGAAAAAATATTTATTCATATAATTGATTTTTTTTACAGGTATAACTCGATTCTCGAGCGCCAAAGAAAGTTCATGGATAGAAATGTCTATCGGCCGTTACGAACTCCTCCAAATCCATCGACCCATTTATATCAGGACTCTCAGAATCTGGATACGCAAACTCCTTCGGATAGAGATAGGAACGCGAGACACCGAGTAAATAAATCGTCTTTTTTAATCTTTCGCTAAAATAAGTCGGAATTTTTAGACTTGAATCCTAATTCTGATCCAAACAATACCTTGTCCAAAATCGCGACAATGTTTTTTACATTGATTGTGAGAAAAATTTCTGATTGAAAAAGACAAATCATTTTAGATATGTCTGGAGAGATTCAAGCCTTTTAATTTTCGATTTAGAACTCGATTTCAAATTTAGCGTCTTTAAATATCTCTAATAATAAATATTGATTTACATAAATCGTCACAGCCTAAGAACCGTAGAACGAAAGATATGGCAGCGACACAGCAGAGAACCGAGATGGACTTAATTTCATCAAATTCGCAGGAGAATAGACGCTCTCTTTCAGAAAGTTTTGCCAGTCCTCATCGCAGAAGATTACGATCATTATCCCCGTCACAACTCCATCGATCGCGACATTTTGTCAAATTCACTTCCAACAGATTTCACGCCGCGTCGATGTACGACATGTAAGTTCTTCGTTTTTCGTAGAGTAGAATTTTTACAATAAAATTATATCGGCACGCAATCATAAGATAGCAAGAATTTTTCTCTCTTTTTATTCTCTGTTTTTTTTTAAACGCTTTAGCAATCCCAGACAAAATCGATTCGGTCTTAAAATAACTTGCGAGCGAGATGTCGGTGTATCGTCACGCGAGATGATATGCGTAAATGTCGTCTACCAAACATTGATAAGAGCTTGAGTTTTAAATTCCAAAATAAATCTACACTGAAATCACATGATCAAAATTGATGCTTGATATTCGTCAATTTTGACCACGTGATCCTTTTTAAAGTCGTTAAAATATCAACACTCAGTGTGATATCGGTTTGTGAAAATGTACTATAAAATGAGACTTGCAAGAATTTGCAGTAAAGGAACAAAAATTATCGGAGACCTCACCTCTAACAATATTTCACATGCTTGAAATAATAATATAAGCTGTAATAGCAATTGTAATATTATCGATCCGGCAAGGTACGCGACCTCATATTTCGCTTAATCTCAATCTTCCTACATGACACACATTATTTTTAAGACTTAACGTGTGTGGCAAGATCCAAATCGTCGATAGAGCGGTGAATTTTAGGTCGACAAAAATCGCCTTGCATGCCAGCGATTTTTGCAGTCGATATACTCTGATCGGCTCTAAATTTATATACACATACAAGTGTGCAACTTTTCCGTTTCGTTGCCTCATCAAGATTGCAAGAATTGCGACTTAACATTTAACTCGCCTTTATAACTCGCAAAACATGCCACTATATCGCAAGTGGACTAGTTCTGACCGCTCGAATTAGTCGGTCGATAAAATTAAGAAAAAGAAAAAAATATGAAAAGACAAAGAAAAGCGCGCGTGCCACACGATAGAAAAATGCTTCAATCGTTTCGTCTTCCGTGCAAAAGTTATATAACTGAAAATTCGTAGTAGCTGGAAATGCAACGGATATAATGACGCGGGTGTTGTGTGCATGGTGTGTAACATGCGGGACTACTATTGTAGATTGTCGAAACGCCTTGTCGTACTATCGTCCATTCTTATCGTATATTCTTCCTCATTGAATATTTTACGTCTAAACCGGCACGCAGCCACTAATCCCTATTCAATATCGTTTATCCCGGAATATAACGTTATAATGACGGACATAAAAAAAAAGGATACTTTATGTATCCTTAAGTCGCAAAAAATTGGCTCAGTATTGAATTCTCATCATCTGAATTTGATTCGCGAAAAGTAAACGAATTTCTTTCTGAAAGCAAAAAAATTCTTCGAGTGTGTAACCTCTGATTCACTGCACTTGATTTCTTCGAAACATCGCATCGATTTTTCGCAAGAGAAATTGCATGACTGAACCGATGAGATGTTCGGGAATTTCACTTTAGCATGTCGGTAATTCGAATAAATTTCTAAATTAAAATTAATTATGAATGATAATAGTCTCGTTTTTTAAGTACAATTTTAATATCGTGATCTCCTCGAAGCTATAAGAAACTTGAAGACTCCAAAACCCGTGGAGGAAAAGCGATAAATGCGCTTGGCATCTTTCAACCTCTTTTAACCGCGTTTCACTCGGATCGCATGACTCTGCCAACCCTTCTTTCGTGACCACGTGAGGGGAGAAGGGTGAATTATGGTCAGCCTGGTTTACGGTCTCATAAGGGAGCCTTGAAAGGATGATATCTAAGTCTTCGTATTATAGAAAATGTCTACGAGACAAGAACATTCAAAAGAAGATTTATTATATATTTTTCATGTATTCAAATTGAGTTTTCAATTTCACATTTTTATTATATGATTGCAAAATTTATGTTTTAAATTCCTCGTTTCCTTTCTACTCTCTAAATTCTTTGGAGTGGAATCTCTAAAGAGCCAGAAAATTGAGCCAGTCTTAAAAAAGAGTGATTCAATTTTCAATTTTTAAAAGTGAGATTTCATTCTTCAATATAACAATTTATCCTAAAAATTTTACAGAGAGTGTTATCACTTGTTTTCATTCGTGTTTCTGTTTCATTTTTTGCATGTTTTTAAAGATTGGAATCGCACCTCGGTTTCTCAAACTTCGCATATTATTCTCGCCCTCTTCTCTACGGTTAAAAAGAAGTAAAGTGCGGAGATCGGGGAGGCGAACGGACATGGGGCGGGGACGATGTGGGGATGGCGGTGGCAGCGGTCAGCGTCGGGACGCTTACCGTCTCTGCTACAGTCGTGCCACAGTCGTGCGTACGTCGTCGATTGTTTCAAGCGCGTATTCTTCGCAATTATAAAGTATGTCTCCTTGTCGTCGAACATGGTCCGTGTTCGCTATTTCCTGTCGCTCTTCATAAAAGGTCCATCGCGAGAAAATAATTGAGCGACAAATTAATTAAGCCCGTTTGACATTACGCGCAAGTGTCATCAACCTCTGTCATTTAATCGAATGACAGCGAGTGCGAGAACGTGGACACGTGGATTTCTCAAAACTGCTCGCGTTACGCAAGGCTCGCCCTTGAAAAGTTGCTACTTGCAGATGGCAGAACGATGAGCATCGTAATCTCGATCGAATCGCTGTTAGTTCGACATACCGTACACGACAGTCATAGGATAATTGCGGATTCGACCGATTCGCGAGAATATGTGATGCGACTTAACGCAACTCTCGAGTTGCGATGTATCGTAAGATTGCGCGAATAGTATGTTAAAAAAAATAAAATAATATATTCTTATACACGAGAACTTACGAGAAAGTTACCCTTTAAATCTATTCTTATTTTAAGACCTTGTTCGTAAACCTTAAAGATTCTAATGCAGTTCTCTGATCGGTTCATAATGTCTTAAAACTATTAAGACAATCTTAAATATTATATAAAAATCTATGAAAATTAATGACCTAAAACTTTTAGAGTGAATCTCACTCTAAGAGTGCAACCCCGCTCTTAAAAAGATTAAGCTCTTTTACGACTGGCTCAGTTTTTACTTTTTAGAGATTTTTAAGATTTTATTTCAAAGAATTTAGAAAATAATAATACTCGAGAATGGAAACGTCCAATGCAGGAGTGAGTGAAAAATGGAATGAAAAAAGTAGACAAAAAGAGGATTCGTAAACAAGACATACGAGTGAATGTTTTTGGAATACAAGTTTCTTGAATACTTGATCGATAATTAATTTGCAGCTCGATCTTTCACGTTTCGCAGTTCGGATACTCCAACATATCGCACATATCGTAACACGCAGAGCGTTTTGAGTAGAGCGTTCGCCGATGTTTGAAATTGTCATTAGTATCGATTGATTCTTCAGAGCTCGCACACTTATTTCTTCTAACGATTGCGAAAGGTCGAAACTTGGCAACATTTAACCTTTTCTACCATATTATTATGCTATACACTATTAATTACTTCCTGAATAATATAAGATATTAAAAAAATTAAATAAAGAAACAAAAAGATTCATATATTGAAAGATAAGATTAGAAACGCTAATAGATATCGTAAAAAGATCAGTTGAACAATAAAATTTTAATGCTCGGAAAGAACAATTTTACTGAAATATACGCAAAAAATATTTTGATGCTTCAGCTAGAATTATTACTTATTATTTTTTGTGTCTAATAGAAAATTATGTATCATGCGCACAGAATTTATAACACAAATCTAAATTCTATCTCTATCATCTATATGAGATATTAGATGCAATATATATCCAAGTACTTGCTAGAAATTTGTCTATTTTAGCTAACATTTCGTATTTACAATTAGATAATTTTCGTTATAATTGCAAGATCACTTTTTTGAGATATCTAATTTAAAAATTTAGCTAGATATCTGAAAATAATTTTGTTGTATATATATATATATA
>NW_012130076.1:4402340-4411005 GCF_000143395.1 Atta cephalotes
TCAAGATGAAGGAGAACGGTGCCCTCGTCGGCGAGGTACGACCGGCAAGCAGGTTCGGCGAATACAAAATCGCGAACGTCGTTCTCTTTTGTTGTCCGTGTGTCTTCCGATGCAGAAAATCAGTCGATGTTGGCCGCGACAACAACGACGATGAGGATGGCAATGCGTCCGTTTCGACCATCATCACCACAACGACAACGCCGGTCATCGCTTTGAGATTGAATCGAAACAGCGACACGATGTATGTTGTCCATCGCGGATTTGAGGAGAATGAAGGATGTAGCGCGATTTATAATAGATGTATAATAGTTTATTAATATTGAAAACCTCGAAAGCACTGCCGATGAAGATAATGTTTTATTCTTCATGAGAAGAAAATGATATGATATCGATCGAAGAAAGAGAAATGACATGAGTTGATACATTGAGAAAAAATGTATTAAATATTAATAAATCTTTGTATTAAAAAATGTACTGAAAATATACTAAATTTTAATAAATATTTGTTTAAATAGTATTAACTTAATATTTACTTACGATATTATAATTACTTAATAAATATTTATTGAATGAAAGAATGATAGTTATATCAAATGAATAATTCTTGTATCAAAAATTAAATACATTTAGTAAATATTCAGTCAGTTCTTTTCAAATATTGTTCAAAAAATACGTTTTTGCTCAATGTAAAGCTCAGTGTAAAACAAAACTTATTAAAAAGCTTATTAAACAAAGTTTATTAAAAGCCTAAAACGTTACTACAAAAAGATAATCACCTCATTTTGAAAAAAGTTCATCAAGCTTAGGCTTGATTAAATAATCGGTCAATTTAAACATCATTATATTAATATGCTCAAGCATAAAAGACACGTTGGTGTTGATATGACCGTGTTTTATTTACCACGATTTGCTATTCTGGAATATAGATTTGTCGTGTTTCAGCTTATAAACATGCAGCTATGCAACTAAAGTTCGCGTGAAAATATCATTTTGCGCGTTAACTCTGCCATTATTGAAATATGTCGCGTAATGATTGCATGTGAAATTACTTCTAAGTCGATTTCTATTTCTGCATCTCTTACAGTAATAAGACGACGATGGTGAATGAGGAGGAATACAATATACAAAACAAGCGTCACTTCTCGCCCGATGCGAAAGGCTACCATGTACAAAATTCAAACAAGGAGGAATCGCGGTACCAAGGTATGTAATATTTCTTTCTCAAAAAAAAAAAACGTTCGCCAGGAAGCTCTATGATATTTTCAACTTAATTTTTATTTTGACATTTAATTAAACTGAGTAATCTATATTTTTTCTTTCGCTTAAATTTAAAAAATTATCGAAAGACACTCTTCGTGGATATAGATGATTATCTTTCACGAATCCTGATTAATAAATATGATATATCGTATCGCACATCGATCTCGTACATCGATCAGAATGTCGCTCTGTATTAAAAGGAACTTGCGTTCTCAGCAAAGATACACACAATAAATTAAATACAATGTAGACTTTCGGCCTGAAGCGTGCAGCGCTGGAAATACAGGGGGCGAAATGGGACAAAAGGTTCTTCACCTCGTCATTGTGCATGCATATAGAGTTTAGACCTAGCTGACGCGCGGGTCGAGGTAATCAATATTCCGCTGGTCAAGTCTAAGGTACGATCGAACGTCGCGCTGCAGCAGAAAGTCCGATCGATAGCCCGTCTATCTTCCAAATTGCAACACATTTAAATTAGTGTCTATCAAGGCTCGCGATATTTATAAACATATATAGACGGAAAATTCCACAATAAGACTAATTTCTTACACTAGAATCTACGGAGTGGCTAATATTTATAGCAAAATGTTTTTACATATTTTTAATATTTCTAAAACGCTTCATTACAATTTTGATATTCCAAAAATCTTTATTCTATCTTTTTGTACATTTGATTTTTAAAAAATTTTGTGGCGCCGCCAATGGCCCTTCTTTTAACAAATTTCTAAAATCTGCTAATGAGATTTCTTAAATGTTTAATGATATATCTTCAATGAGCACGTATTATAACATGTCTAAACGTTCTGAATTCCCAGAGTTTCTGCGTTCCTTCTCAATCGGCGCGCGCGAACGTCCGAAAAGCGCGAGCAGTTCGTCATCGGACATTTCCAGGGATGATCAACCGGGACAAGAGGAAGATCAGGACGCGACACTGCGAGATTACAATGGCAATGACAATAGCGGATCATCGACCCCGCGGAGCCAAAACGCTGGCGATCCGGCGTTCGTTATCACGCAACAGACGACGAATTGTCAGAGCACCACTCACGACGATGTCGATTCTTTTTTCGTAAGAAATCATCGCTTTTAATAACATTCTTTTTCCTCTCACAGCGCGTCGAACTGCTGAAAAATCGAACTTGCAAATCGCAATCTTTACGTATACAGGGTGGCCCACCACCGACGAAGAGTAATTCAGTAATAGACTTTTTCGCATATATGGAGTCGTTACTTCCTCAGCGAAAATTTAGCCGGAGTCTGTCATTTGACACATCATTTTGTTTTTCAACATTAAATATTACGGTAATTAAACGTCAGATTAGAATTCAAATAGAGTCTACTTGAAATTTGTTGAAGTTATTCAGCTACGTATCTATTGAACAGATATTCAAGCCCACTTAAAGACAATGTATAATTCGCGATAGAATTCGAGACAGAATTCTATTTATAATTTTATGCGTTGTATAATACAGAAAAAATATGAATAATTAGAATTATAAATTTACAATTAATGCTCTATATAGTCTATTTTTATAAATATAAAAACGCATCAAATATGTACAATGTACAGGGAATAACGTGTGATTGGTCAACTGCATCTGATATAATGAAAATTGAAAATCTATAAGAGCTGTGAATAGAATCGTGTCCAATCGGATAGGCAAGCAAATCTTGTCCATATATAAGTGACATAAATTACAATTTAACCTACGTATTCGATGTCATATTTCTTATAATAAGAGAAAATTTTCTCATCTATAATTGTATTTATCATTTGATACAGAAAATTATAAATAGAAGTGTGTTTCGAATTCTATCGTGAATTATAGAGCGTGTAAAGTGAAGTTTATATAATAACATTATGTCTGAAGAAAAATGTCATCGTCATTGAAATGTATTTAATACGGGGAGATGTCATTGAATGCGAGCTCAGATACTGTTATTTTTATCAGATATTTCTGTTCTTTCTACAAATGTAAGTTAAGATAATTAGACATTGGCTGTGTTCCACTTAATGCTCACAACGCTCATAGAATTATTTCATCCTTGTCATTTATTAAATATTATACAAGGACAAACGATGTTCGCGAGCGTTGCGAGCATTAAATAGAATGCAGCTATTATATGATCCCAATAATTTTTTCAAAAAATTTTAGACGCCGTTGGATACCAACAAAATGGAATATCTAATCACAATGGCAGAAGCATCGACCGTGGACGAAGTGTCAAAGGAATGGAGTAGCGAAGATGACATGAAACCGGCGAGTCGAATCGGATCGATTTCCAGGCATTCGAATCACAACGAGCTAATAACCGTAGATGAAAATTGCAATAGAAGCACAGAAAGCAGCTCTGGCGTTCCCGAACAATCGGAGGACGACAGGTCGAGCGCGCGAAGAAGGTCAGTCGTGTCCGCGTTATCGAACGAGCGAATTCTACCCTACGAAGACACGAAAATATTCAAGGAATCGCTACAATCGAAGGTTACAATCAGTCCCAAGAGATCAGAATCACTGTACCTGTCGCCTAATCACAGTGCTCATCACTCGCCAATCTCTAACTCGCCGATCAAGCGAAATTCTCGCTGTGGTTCGCGCAATTTGGTCAGTAGACAATAAATCACAGAAAAATAAATATATATGAGAATTACATTTTTCTTTCATATATCATTGATAGTAAATGCAAGTAAAATTCATGCGCGATCATCGCATATTTTAAATTGTATTAAAAAAAATTAATACAAGTTCCTTTTAATATATATTTTTACTTAATGGCGTTTTATTTAACGTTGGATATTTCGAATGTTAGATCGAAGATTCAAAGGATTTGAGTGAGGAGAGAATAGTCGCTTCCATAGTACCTGACGAGGATGCTTCCATTCGATCATTGAACATCGTTGGTCATCCACCCATAGACATCAGCATAGTCGGTGATTCACCGGCAATTATCATCGCATCGAGGCCCCATTCTCACGAAACTGACGAGTATGAGAATGCGAAAAATGTCGAAAATGATAATCCACATAATAAGATTAATACTCAGGAGGTAAAATGTTTTTATACAATTAAACTGCCTATTGAAGAGCACATTCTCATTAAGATATAATTATGATATTTTTAGTCCACGGAAGAAGAATCCAGCATAAACGATGCTTTGGAGGATAGACAAAGTAAAGATAGTGCGAGTGAAACTAATATGGAGCCAGGAATATTGAAGATTGAGGTATGATGTATATAGCAAAGAGACATTTCTTTATCGAATTTTAACATAGAATTTTTTAACGGTTTTGCTGAAGTATTTAAAAATTTAAGTAGATATAAATATAAAAATAAATTTTGTTGAACTATTAAAGTAATTATTAGGTGTACAACTTTGCTTCCGCCATTTTTTTTCCGAAATTCGAGGCTTTATTGTAAAAAACTGGTTATACATTTATGATACAAAGTATTGTCCATCGCTGGCCACTACTTTCTCCCATCTTTCGGGTAGCGTACGAATCCCGCGTCGAAAAAACTGGTCATCTTTTGAGACTATCCACGAATCGATCCAATTTTTTACTTCTTCATAAGACCGGAAGTGCTGGTCAGCCAAGCCGTGTGCCATTGATCGAAACAAGTGATAGTCAGAGGGAGCAACGTCTGGAGAATATGGCGAGTGGGGTAGGACTTTCCATTTCAACGTTTTCAAATATGTCTTGACCACTTTCGCAACATGGGGTCGAGCATTGTCATGCTGCAAAATCACTTTATCGTGCCTCTCGTTGTATTGCGGCCGTTTGTTTTTCAATGCTCAAACGCATCAATTGCGTTCGATACCGATCGCCTGTGATTGTTTCAGTCGATTTTAACAGTTCATAATACACTACGCCGAGCTGGTCCCACCAAATACAGAGCATGATCTTGGAGCCGTGAATATTCGGTTTGGCCGTCGATGTGGAAGCATGGCCGGGAACTCCCCATGATTTTCTGCGCTTGGGATTATCGTAATGAACCCATTTTTCGTCCCCAGTCACAATGCGATGCAGAAATCCCTTCCGTCTTTGCCTTTTAAGCAGCTGTTCACAAGCAAACAAACGCCATTCAACATCTCTCGGCTTCAATTCGTACGGCACCCAATTTCCTTGCTTCTGAATCATTCCCATGGCTTTGAGGCGTTTTGAAATGGCTGTCATTGTTGAGTCATTCCCAATGATTGTGCCAATTCTTCTTTATTTTGACACGAGTCTTGCTCAAGTAATGCCTCCATTTCTTCATCTTCGAAAACCTTCTCTCTTCCACCGCTATGCCGGTCTTCGACGTCAAAATCACCGTTCTTGAAGCATTGAAACCACTCACGACACGTTCTTTCACTAATAGCGGCCTCACCATAAGTATTTGAGAGCATTCGATGAGCCTCAGCCGCAGATTTCTTCATATTGAAGCAAAAAATTAAAACCTCCCGCAAATGACGAGAATTTGGCTCATAAACTGACATTTTCAATCGAGAATAACTTTATGATGCAGACACAAATCGACTAATGTTTCTATGGGGTTATCTGTTGACAGATGCCCAAGTTTATTGTATGATGTCTATTGTATGATCTATTCATTTCGACCAACTCTTACCGCTAAAGCCATCTATAGGAAAACGGCGGAAGCAAAGTTGTACACCTAATACGTAAAACGCTTAAACTAATTGTTAGAATGAAAACTTTTTATAGCATTGCTCATTATGCTTGAGTTTTCTACATATGTATAATTATTTTTACAGTCCAAATTATTTTCTGATCTGTATTCCTCGATGAAAATTTTTCTCAGAATTTTTCATATAATATTTCAGAATTCACTTGTATGAAAATTTCTATATAATTTAGAATTTCTCTATAATTTTATAACTTTCTCACATTTTTTATACGAATTGGAACATTTCTCAGAAAATTTACATTTTTTTTCAAAAATTTTTATATATGTTAATTATAAAATATCGTAAAATTTTTAAGATTTTTTGTAAGTATAATTTCTGAAATGTATTATAAAAATTTAAAAATACTTTTTAAAAATTATGGGAGAAATTTCAGAATATTTCATAATTCATTTGTATGAAAATTTTCGAGAGAAGAATATAAACTTTTTGAATATTTCTGAGTTTTTTTAAATATTTCTGAAAAATGTTCTAGTTCATATAAAAATTATAAGAAAAATTTTTATGAGGGTTTAAAAAGTTTTGACATTCTAACAATTAGTTTGAGTGTTTTACATAATTATTTTAATAGTCCAATAAAATTTATTTTTATATCTGTATCTAAATTTTTAAATACTTTAGCAAAATTCTTTCCGTTAATAGAACATACACACACACAAAATTAACGTTTCTGGAACTCTCTTGCAGTCTGAACCTGCGGAAGATGTCGAATCGCGTAGAAGAATGCCCTCAAAAGTACCAGTGCGCGGTTCTAGTAGGTGTCGAATGCCTTCTAACAAAAGAGTTATGGAGAAGCCATCAGAAAAATCCAAACGGATGGTACAGCAGTGCTTTTCACAGCTTGAGAATAAAGACTGGTATGTGTCAATCTTGTAAAATCTATGTCAATATCAGCACAATTGTATGATAGGTAAATCATTATTATTCGTTATCTGAATAATTCATTGTCGGAATAATTAATGAACAAGAATTAACGAACTTTTTATTCAGCATTTATATCCTGCGTTTTAGGGAAATAACGATGAAAGGTCTGAAAGCCCTGTCACAGATCTCGAAGCAGCATCCGGAGGATTTGGACAGCTGTGCGGCCGGAATGATAGGAAGGCTTTTAGGGCGACATATAAAGAATCTTCGATCGCAAGTAGCACGAGCCGCATGTCTCGCTGCCGGTGACGTTTTCAGCTCTCAGATACGGGGTATTGATCAGGTAGACATCAAGCATATCGTTTCGCATAGAAATTTAAGCACTTTTTTTATATTTTGAACGTCTTCTTTATGTTTTGCTTTTAGGATCTGGATGACATAGCTGGACCGTTGCTACACAGAACAGCTGATACGAATCGATTTCTTCGATCGGACAGTAACTCAGCGCTCGATCAGATGGTGCAGTATCTTCCGCCTCATAAAACCATCGGTATCATCGTACTTCGAGGAGCCAGGTAAATCCGCAGTTTCCTTGAGATTGAGAAACGTTTTTCCGTGCGACAAAGCTGATCTCTATATTGTGGTTCCTATTCTTCAGTCATCAAAATGCTGTCGTTCGCGCGGCGACTGCACGACTGTTGTCGGACATCACCGATCGCATTGGACCTGATCATATTATGATCTTACCACGCGACGTGAGGGACAAGTTGTTAAACACGGGCGCAAAATTGTTGATGGATGGAAATCTAGACGCAAGGTGAGTAAATTTACAATTAGACTCAGTAATATACATTCTCATGTCCGAAGTCAATACAATACTAATAAGAAAAAATGTATTAAATTTTAATAAATATTTATTTGCAATAAAAAAATGATAGTTATATTAAAACATTAACAGTTCTTATGTACATATATTTATTTAATATAAGAATACTATTTTTAATAAATATTTAGTTACTATTCAAACAAATGATTTATTAAAATTTAGTAAATTTTTTTTCAGTGTAGTATCATAATCATGATTGTAATGACTTTAATTTCCAGAAATCATGCAAAAAGGATGTTTCGGCGACTGACTCGCTGCGAAGGGTTTCGTAAAGCGTTAACGGACGCGGTGCCCGAAACGACGTTGAGACACATCGATAAAACTATGAAGACCTTATAATTGAATGTTCGATTAAATCTGTATTCGATGTAATCTAGCCATCTTACCGTTGCTCGGACTATCTCAAAAGACTGTTTATCACACAGGATGTTTTTACGATTCATTAGAAGCCAATTTACGGCATAGACATGAATTTTCTACAACGTATACGCCGAAAAAGATGTCGACAAGTAGTCATATAAATAACTTTTCTTTCCTCCGCGCTGTATATTTACCTCCTTGAAATTAAATAGAGCGAGAGATGTAACTTCGAAGATCAAGAGTTAAGGAAGGTACAAGAAAAACTCGAGGAGCGTTCCCCATCTTCGCGTCATGACAAATTCGATCTTGTTTTTCATCGATGAATTTATCGCGCGATGAAGTTTTGATACTTGTAACTTTAATACATATACGCATGTATAATAATTTTTTATATGATTGTATAAAGGATGCGCTTCGGCGCAAATACATTGGAGAACTGTAGTGCCTTCATGTCGGTGATCATAAATTATGCAATTGTAGCTCAATTATATTGTAATGTTCATGAAGTGTCGTCGACGTGACAAAAATTGTCACGTGTTTCGAAAAGAGTAAACGATGTTATCTCGCTATTATCTTCACCAACTCTACATTAACGAGTTGCAGGAAGAAAAAAAA
>NW_012130076.1:4412672-4430612 GCF_000143395.1 Atta cephalotes
GGCAAAACAAATATTTGTAAAGAGGCATGCATTTTTAAATTAATTATATATAATATAAGTCAATTAAAATTTACAACTGTTAGACATTCAAATTAACAATTTTAAATGAATTCTCCGTGTGTTAATTCGATAAAACAAAAATATTTATGCAAAATAAAATTAATCATAATTATATTGTATAAATAAAAACTCTTTATCGCAGCTTTCGGAAAATGTAAAATTCGAAGATGGTAAATGGACAAAATATCGTGATCTGGAGAGAACCAAACGATGGCGAAGCTTATCAAAGTTACAGAGTCGCGCTAGATTGTCGAAGTATAAACTCGATTACGATTACGCACATATAAAAAGCATGCTCGACGTAGAACTCGACTTACAAGTAGGAACAATTTGATTTTGCAATTTGATTTCTAATAAATTAACTGTACAATGAAGCATAGAATAATGCGTAATTTGCAGAGGAAGGTATGCCAGGACGAGCCTAGAATCGAATGGAACTTTATGAATCGCAGTATATTGTGGGATGTAGGAAGCGAAATGATGAAGAAGCATCTTGTCAAGTACATGTTCATTAAAATTTCTTTCGTATAAAAAATCGAAGAATTCATGTTAAATATAATTATTCGAAGGTATAAATATTGGCCATTCCAATTTATGGTAAGCAAAAAGATCACGGAAAAGAGCAACATTAAACAAAACGAAGAAGAATTGAGTGAATATCAACTTTTTCAGTGTTACGTCGATTTATCAGAACTTGTTTTTCCAGGAAGTAAGTTTGAACAAATCATTTTAATATGATAAATAATCATATTGTTATTGAAAAGCTTAATACTTTCCTCCTTTAATCATTTTCTGTAGTAAAAAGCACTCGTGTAATTGCGCAATTGTACACGCATGATGCATCGAGTATAGCCGAGAAGACTGGTTTAGAAAAAGATATTTTTTATATAGAACCTCGGAGTAAAAATTTAAAAGAACAAGAACTAGAGAAGGTTGACACGATATACATACAATATTTAGAATTTCGCGCAAATTCATTTAATACTTGAAACATTCTGTATATGTAAGACATAAAAAAAATCAGCATTAATTAAGGATTTCTTCAAATTGGATTTCGAATATTTGATTTAGACGGGTATCGAAACAACAGAAAGTAGTCCGTTAATTTCGGAAACTGGCGAGCCTATGTTTGTCATAATCGAGGTCAAGCTTTTTTATCCACTTGTTCCTTGTAGACTTGAAAGTGACTTTTCAGACATGTATGTTCATAATCATCACTATAAAAAGTATCATAGTATTTAGTTGTTAAAAAATTATACCATAATTTATCCTACATAATTAATTTCATTAGAATCGAGGAGATGATGAAGTCGAAAGAAATTAAGTCGCATTATATTTATTCTCTCGATTTAGCGGAACAGCAATATGCAACTTGTATTCGGAAAATAGTGGAGATTATAACGGAAAGTTACAGAGTATCAACAAATAAAATTTTTACATAAAATATAATTTAATATCATAAAAATATATTAATTATATTAGAAACATATGTTTTGTACTAGGATTTTCGTAATGAAAAAAAAGGAGAAAAGTCATCCGTATTAAAAGCTCAGGAAAATGATTCTTTAGAAAAGGTGGACAAAATGAACTGTTTCCCTCCTGAAGAGGTGAGATTAATTTCAACAATGAGATGTGAGAAATTATTACGTTGCGCGTTCGTGTGCTTGTTACTGCTTGAATAATTTTCAGGATGAGCTAACTTGTTTCACGCAATATCTGTACAAAACTGGCACGTACTTAAAGATACGCAGCACTTTGAAGCTGAAAGTGATCACGTTGCTGGATCAAAAATTCAAGACAAACATGAATACTGTACACTCCATTGACAGCCAGGTCTAAAAATATATTTATTATTTAAAAATTATTATTATTACAATGTTTCGGCGTCATATTTACATTATTAGCGTCTCTGATTGAGGATTAATGTCCGAATGTTTCGCACAGTCACATCTGAGATAATTAAATTTAAGAATATATATTTTATTCATAATATCTTTGACCGATTATTCTCTATTATATTTATATATTAGATGTAGTAAAAAGAAATCCATTTATTTTTGCATAGAAATTGAATGCAAAAATAATGGATTTCTTTTTACTACACCTAATATATATTATTATTATATATTACAACATACTCAACATTCAAATATAGATATAGATTTAAGAATTTATTTAGACACAATTGAAAATAAATAAAAGCTCTAGCAAACTAGAATTTATGTACAGAATTTTATAGCATCCGTATATACGTATGTCGTCGAACAAATGCATCTGGCCATCAACAAAATCGTCGAAAGCCGCCTTGAAGACGATGATTCGCTGAGCATTGTAAAACCTAAAAATTATTTTTCTATGCTGAAGAGGCTTATGAATTAGGTCATATAGATGATGCAAGACGACATTATCAGACTGTACATAAACTTAATCATTTATATTAACCCTCCGTGAACCAGGTGGGGTGTGACATATCCCAACAAGATGAATTTCTATAATATCTTTTTAAAAAGTATCGCGCGCATTTTGCCGATTTCGTGCAACTGGAGAGTGCGTTGTTATCAATCATACTAAATTATAGTATCTGTATTTATGATGAAATATAGCATAGGGTATCAGATATACTCACAAATTGATTTTTCCATCTGGTTCGAGGAGGATTAAGAAAATATTAAGTGTATTATTATGCATAATTTTTTTCACAGGCAATCACGGCAAATAGACATGATGTCGAAGTGTGGACCAAATATGCGACTTTTCTCTTGAAAATTAGCGATACGGAACGCGCAAGGGAGTGTTGTCGTAAAGCGATTCTTTTGAACAGACGAGATAAATTCGCGTACGTAAAAATACGCAAGTGTACTTTTCTAGTTGAACTCGGAAAGTAAGGAAGATGCAATAGATTCTTAAATTATCTCATGTAATAAATATTTCTCTCCGCAGTTTATTGACATTCGGATTGATCCTCGCGGAAGATCAGAGTTATCGAGAAGCAGAAATCTTTCTGAGAGCTGTTACTGATTTTTATCCTCGATTTATTGAAGGATGGATTATCTTACATCTTTTTTACACACGCACAAATTATAGTCCAGGTATAACAAACCCATCATATTCGACACCTGACGCCTCGTAGAAAGTGCTATATCGAGAAAAACATGAAGAAAGATTTATATAAAAAAAAATAATAATAATAAAGAGCGGTCTATTTTACGCGAGGCGTGAAGACTATGTCGGTCTATGTTGGAATGTATAGTTCTAAGTAGGAAGTACCGTTTATATCAAGAAAAGCGAGAGGTTTATATCACATGAAATTGAAGAAGGTTTATGTCACATGAAATTGAAGAAAGGTCTATATAGCAATATTTTCCTTTCATAAATTTTGTAGTAGTATAATTGAGGACAGGAATCGTCTTGATTTTCAATCCTGTTTCTCGCACTTATTTATTCATGTATTAATTTTCCTTAATTGAATTTGTGTAATTTCTCTTCTTCAATTTCATATGACATAAACCATACTTAATACTTTTCTCGATATAAACCATACTTCGCATGCGTTCCGACATAGACCGGTCTTCACCTCATGTGAAATAGTTTTTCATAAGCTTATGAAAGTGCAATAGCTTTTCATAATAGTTTTTTTTATAAGTATAGACATTTTTGTGTATTCTTCGTATCTTCTCTGGCTCAAACGTTGATATTTTCGTATTAGAGCAAAGATAAGATTAGAATGTACGAGAAATATATTTTTTTTAAACAGGGATGAATTTTACGTTACGAATAGCGGAAGAAAGTGTGAGAAACGGCGATAAAGAGACGGAGATTTCAAGCGAAGATCCTCTCGCTTGGACAATGATTCACTGTCCAAAGGATAATGTGTATATGATAACAGCCACACTCCTACTAAAACTGCATTTCTGCGATGTAATATGTCTGCATTTAAAATATATCTTACGTAAGAACGTGCGAATTATGCTGTCATTTGTTTGTATAGTTTGTTGACTTAGCGTTGGAGAAAGAAATATCTCGAGCAGGCAGATCCACCCATGTTCTATATTATTTAGCCGTGCGATGTTACTTATCACAGCAATACGAAGAAGCTTTATCGTATTTGAAAGAAGCCGAAAGTATTTATGGATTGGTTCGTTTGTATTTGCCATTTGCATCATTATTAAATACTTAAATACATCGACCATACAATTATAGTTTCACAATTACAAACTATAAAATGTAAATTAAATACTTAGATAAAAAATAAATATAGATAACTTTAAATAAATAGATTAATTATCTAATATTATTAAATATTAGATAATTATAAAATTAATTATATAAAATTAATTCCATAATAATTAATAATTAATTACTAAATAATCAATTAATATAATTTATGTCTTAACTGATTTAATTATCATATAAATATCGTATCAAATTAATTTGTCTTCTATTTTTGTTCTATTTAAATCTCAATATGTTTCTTTTGTTCAGGATTATTCTATAGGTAGTTTAATGGGACATTGTCATTTTCAAGAGGGTAATTTCGCAGATGCTATTCATTGCTACGAGTTCGTCAATTCAATGCTTAACAGACCGGACGATTTGCATCTCGTACAAACCAGGTAAAATCATTTGTCTCGATATGCGCGAAACGATTGGGAGAAAAAAAAATAAAATCGATTTATTTATAATAACATTACGATACTAGAATGGGACTGCATTACGAAAATGCTGGTAATTACGAGCGTGGATTAAAAGTATTCCTTTCTGCATGCAAAACTTCACCCACAGCGGAAACGTGGCTTGGAGCAGGAATCGCCTTTTTTGAGGTGAATTAAATCAAATTAAAAAGAAAGAAAAATTTCTAACAAAAACTTCTGTGCCAAATTATTCTTTCATACGCAAAATTGCTTTTACATTTGAAAATTATCTCAGTTAAAACGATTCACGAAAGCCGAGATGGCTTTATCGGAGGCGAATCGGATCGATAATCGTAACGTGACTGTTTGGAAATATCTATGTCTATTAAACATGTCTTTACAACGTGACGACGAATTCGCTCAGTGTTATGAACAAATCGCCCAGGTGAAAAGCCTGTAAAAAAACAAGAATAACGCGTTCTTGTTTCTTTGTGACGTGTTACCTTCACCTTTACAGGACAATACGGCTTTCTCTTTAGAGAAACGGTCCCTCAAACCGCGGGATGGAAAATCGGGATCGGTCATGCTCTAGAAACTCTAGATGCCAAACGCTGTAGCATATAAAATTCCAGTTTTTGATTCAGAAATTTATTATAGTTAGCTCCACAATTGCGATGAGATTGACGGTGAGTCAGACTGTAATCTAGTGAAATATTTATAGATTTGCACTCTATCCAGACTTTATTACGCAATATTATACGACAGAAATATTCGATTAAATAATCAAAGAATCAATATTTTCTTGCAGTGCACTCTTGTTATATTTTGTCTGCTTAATGTAGCGATATTTACGATGATTAGCTGCAATGAATCAAGCAGTGCAATGCGTCATTCAGTTTTAAAAAAAGGTAATACTTACAGACATCATTATCGATAATTATTGCGACTACGGAAACGTTTAAATTTATATTTTGTTCTTGTAATCTTCATGCCAAAATAGTTCGAATTATAGAAAAGACAAATGTAAAATAATATTGCGGTATTCTTATCTAAGACCTGGTTGCGTCAACGAGATTTAAAACTCTATCTGTCTCGTTTTAGAGCCAAAAAAAGATAGAGAGTTTTCAGCCTCACTTAAAATCAAAGTAACATTGGTGCAATTGGGCCCAAATGCTATTAAAAACTATGCAATTGCTATTTGTTTGCAGATGACGTTCCGCGGATCAAAATAAAGGTGTTTCGAGGTCCAACGCAGCAAGAAAATGACGAATATTTCGCTACTTGGGGATATTGGATTCAACAACCCAGCAGATAAGTCGATGTGGCAATTTTTCTGATTTTACTTCCTCTTTATCATTTATATGTAACAATGAAATAAATATTTCTTTTTCAATGGGCGTAAAATAATAATAATAATATGTATCGAATAATATGTATCGAAAGATTAAAATCACAAGATTAATTGTTTTTATGATTAAAATAAACCTTCATTTAATAATTATATTACATTAACGATAAATAGTTGTCAAATAACTGTTTTAGTAATTAAAATTAATATATATCTGATAAACTGGATAATTTTTTCGTCTTCTTGTCAAAGTGGATAGGAATATTGAAGGGAAACATCTTAGAATGCATAAAGATAATGAAAAATACACAAGACATTTTATAATATTAAGCTCTCGTGTCTTTTATATTATATTCAGACATTATAATACAATTATTATTCAGGCGTATATATTATAAATACAATGCCAACTCTGTAAGATATGAATACATATTCATGTCTTTTTGGGACATATGGGATTATTCGGATTCAATTGGTCTGAATGATTGTCCAAATCCGTTTTGTCACTCGTCCCTGAGTACCCAGTCTTATGACCAGGTCCGCTTGGCGTATGAGTCGGATTACACTGATTAGTACGATTGGCTGTATCTTTCGGATCCATCTAGAACGTGAATATAATTTTTGTAATAAAATATGTAACAATGTGAATATATAAATTCGATTGCGTGTCTTAAATTCGCAGTTCGTTTAAAAGGATCTTAAAGTCTGTATTATCGACTAAATCGTAATTTTTGTATAATTACTTTTTTCCTCTTTTACAGATTCAAAAATCTTTTTCTAGCAAAGTATACACATGACAAAAAATTTCGAAATTGAAATCTTAAGAAAAATTTTTTGTTGTTCTCGACATAAACTCCATCATAGACAAGTATTAACGCATATGCTTATTAATTCTGAAAAAAGATTTTTAAATTTGTAAAAGAGAAAAAAAAATTATTACAATTTAGTCGGTAATACAGACGGTTCTAAAAATTAAAAAATAATAAAGAAAGGAGAAAAAGAAAGGAAAATAACATTGAATTGATTAAAAGATAAGAATTTGCAAGAAAATGATTAATACGTTTCACATTTTATTTTAAATAAAAATTTAAGATATTTTCTTACATCTTTTCAGAAATGAACTGTGTATATTCAGCTATCGTGTTATTTTTTTACATATAGATTTTTCAATCGCAAATTAGACACTACTCTGTTAATATACTACGGTTGTTAAAATAGATGACTAAGTTATATATCATGATATTTTAAAAATAAAATATTTTTATCAAATCAAATTAAATATTTTTAATGTGTATAAAAGGAATAACGAAAATTAATTTTTTTAATTATTAGAAAAAGAAGCATAAAAGCCGATTCTAAATTATAATATATTGCGGCTTTTACGTTCTCTAATAATAATATTTTCTTTCTGTTATAATATAATTTATTTATTTAAAAAGTCATTATAAATTTCAATTAAAAACGCCGCGAGCATTAATACGTTCTCACCTTACACATTTCCTCTTTTTTTTTAATTTCATAAGGATACAATACAGTGATAATGTGTGCTGTTAGGTGACTTAACAATTGTATGAAAATTATGAAAATTAGCATCAAGTTTTATATATATATATATATATAAAATTGAGAATTTATTTTCTGGATATCGATCATGTAATTTTTTCTCTACAGCGAAAGCTTCAAAAGAGAAAATTTTTGTAATGTATGTATGTATATGTATACATACATAAAAATTTTCATTTTCCACATTTCTGCTTTAAAGAAAAAGTTACATGATTGATACTTTGAAAGCTTGTATTTATTCCTCAATTTATATGGTTTGTTAAATAACAAGAAACTTTAATCTTTATTAAAAATATCTAAGAATAGATTGGAAAAGATTCAACATAATTTTATTTCTTTGATATAATTAGCCATAGAACATTTGGAAAAGCTTCTTGTGATCTAACATTCACATATGAAGGAGTTCAAATGCAGATTTTGAAAACAATTTTTATAAAAACGTTAAAAAATTCCATGGTTATTGCCAAATAAATTGCGACCAACAGTGAAATTATATAATTTGACAGACAATTTTTTAAAATTAATTATATCTAATCATTATAAAAATTCAATTTTTATATTTTTAATCTATTAGTTCTCTATGTTTAATTATATTATTGTAAACACTGAGGATGACCTGCATAAAGAAGATCAAAGCGTTTGTATTTAACTTATTCATTTTAATATTATAGAATAATTTCACAATAATACATAGTGTCGACTTTTATGCTCCTTTCATAATAATTAATTTATTCAAAAAGAGAGCCGTTATAAATTTCAATTTAATAATTTTTTTAAAAATTATATTATATTGTGAACACATATTGCGTTATATTTCCAGTATTAATATACGTAGTATAATAGCAGCCATATGTCTTTTCTTTACGTTACAGACACTTGAATAAATTTTTATGAAGTTTTTTTTTTTAATAAACTTTCAATAAACTATTACTTTACGCACTGTCGTAATTTTATATAGAACTGCTGCTGCTATTTCTTTCTTAACTTAAACTGATTCTAATCACAAAATCATTAATTTTTTGTAAACTATACTAGGAGTAAAATTAATTAATAAATTGAAATTAATGAGACAAAATACTCACTTTTGCTTTTAGCTGAAAGTCTTACTAAATGAAAAGACTTGGAAATATTGAAGCCTTCAATACAATCTACGTAAATGATGATCAAGGATCCAAGAGTGCAGTATGATTACGGTGGTTTTGATAAGTAAAATGAAGTGAAGTTCGTACTGATCGCAGTATTTATACCATTTCAAGCGTCATGCAGGTGATCCCTTAGAGATAATTCTAATCAAAAAAGGAGAAATCTTCCAGATGATTCCATTTTCAAAGCAAAGGAAAGGGTTGATTTATTAAGATGCTTTTTTATGCTGACGCTCGACGCTCATTTTCAGCGTCAAAATAGATATGTTCGAAATTAACGCTTGATATTCATTTCTGCTCAAAAATGAGTATCGAGCATATGAAAAAGCATCTTTGTGCATCCTACATAAACATCATTCTAGAAGTACGGTCAATGTAATGCCAGAAATACTTTGAAAGATTCGTTCTTTGATTGATCATTTAAAAAAATTCATTTTTCTAATTGGTCAGTCAAATGCTTCAAAGCATAGCGAGACCACGCTCTAAAAATTTAAGCCGATAGTATTCATAATCGATTCTTATATTTAAGACCGTGTTAAGTACAATCTTAAAATGTCATGAACCAATCAAAGTGCCATATTGTCATCTTAAGACAGTCTTACTTAAGACGGTCTTAAAATAAGAATTTAAAATAAGAACTATGAACACTGCCCTTACTATTTGTTAGCTAATCAATATCGAAACTCGTTATACGACATGTGTAACGAGCTTTAAATTTGTTTGTCAATAATGCGCTGTGTATACGGTATAATGCAATGCAGCCAACTCTTCTGCTTCATTTGAAAACATGATACGAAAACATGATACGGATACGGTCAACGCTACAAATGCTTTAAAGCAATTTTTGATTGGTAAATTTGTAAAATTCTTATTTCTAATTGGTCAACCAAACGCTTCAAAGCATTTGTAATAAGATTTTGACCGCAGCCTACATGACCTTTACTGTTAGTTTGAAAACAAAATCCGTCTGGGGAAATTTATTTCTTTTCTTAGAGCATGATGTAACAAACAAGGTATGTGATGTATCATTGCGCATAATGGTGATAGCAATACTGGAAACAACCAATCAAATTTTGGCCTCTATGTACTTTCTTGCATACAATAACATATTGAAATCAAATTTTGCTTCAAATTCACCCTCTTACTATCCTCGGGAATGATACACCTTGTCTTCTTATATCATGGATTAGAATTTACTTCTATAAAGTTCTCTTTTAAGCCTTAAACATAAAGCGAAGGAATAGCGATAGTGATAGGAATAGCAGGACTTCACCCTATCAAAAAGTGTATATTCCAGTATATCTGATTTCTGATAGGTTGAAATGTTTCATGTCATGTTTCTATCGCTATCGCAATTTTTTCGCATTGTGTTTGAAGCTCTAAGTATATAAATGCTTGCAGATTATAAAGTGGGCACGATAATATATGTTGACAATGAAATATCTTATTGTTTTCAATAATTATTTAGCCAACGATAATAGAAATTTTAATCATAATTTTTGGATTAATTTATTTTATTTAAAAGACATTTTCTCTGTCCTTTCCTTATACCTATAATGTCAGATTTTAAAAAATTTATCATAATACTTGCTAATATAATATACTGGTCATTGCATTTCTCGTCATAATATATCCCGGTAAAAAATTTTTCATGCATGAATATGTATAAACATACATAAACTCGTAAATATTCATAAATATGTATACATGAAATATGTTCATACATCCTTTTTTTTATAAAATTATTTTTTAGTATAACAGAAATAATAATAGTAATATGAATAATAATAATAGTAATATGAAAACATTAATAATAATTAAAAAGATAATTTTCGTACTTTTTGTTTTAGAAAAAAATCAAGTTTGAAGAAATGTAAAAAAAATTACTAACGTATAATTACGTTATAAGCAATTTCTTTTATATTTTTCCAAATTTTTCTAAAACAAATGAAAATTATCCCATTAATTATTTTTTATGCTTTTACATTTCTATTATTATTTCTATTACACTAAAAAGTAATTTACAAAAGAAAGAAGGACATATGAATATATATGGACATATATAATTATACATGTTTGTGAATACTTATGCGTGTTTATGTATGTTTATACATATTCATAAACGAAAAATTTTTTACCGGGATATAAAGATTTCAAAAATGAAAGAAAGAATAGTTTTATAAACTATTCTATATCATATAAAAATTACGAATTGGATGCAAAGCAAAACTAATAAAACAGTTGACAGAAAAGATAAGTTCTTGAAGTTAAATAAGTTCTCTCTAAGAATTGACTCGCATATCACATCTATAAAGATAATCTGCGAGTATTAGAGTTCTAAGAATGTGATTAAAATGTCGAAATATGTATAATCTATACGACTATACTTCTGTATAAATTGATAATATATAAGCCAAAATTTATAATTGTTTGACATTCGAATTAATAGCATTTTAGATAAATTGTCTGTGTTAATTTGATAAAGCAAAAATATTTATGTAAAATAAATTTAATCACATATAATTTAAAATAAAGAAATATATATAAAAGGACTCCTTATAATTGTAAAATAATATAGATTTAAGGGGGCTAATTTGGAGTCAGCGCGGTAAGAAGTGCGCAATTTATACTTATATAACCATTAATAGTATTAAAAGATATAAGTTTAAAAGTTTTGGCTATCGATTTTAGACATTTTCAGCAAATACATAATTAATATACTAGCAGAGAATATCTTCTTATCTTTGAAAATATAAGATGTTGTCGATCTTCTATCTAATCGAAAAATGAGAAAATCACAAACATCGCACAAAGAAGTGCCTGTCTTCTTGGTTAACAAATGATTGCGTTCTCAATCTTCATATAACATTGCAATTAAATATAATACAATGTTGAGTAAATGAAAAAGATTTGTATAAAACATGTGATGAAATTTAGAAATTGTCAAAATGTATCGTCGAATGTTTTTAACTGTTTAACGTTTAAGAATGTAATTATAGTTGCGCAATTATACACGCATGATACATCGAGTATAATCGAGAAAACTGGTTTGAAAAGAAATATTTTCTATACAGAACGGAGTAAAAATTTAAAAAAACAAGAATCAAAAAAGATATATACATACAATATTTAGAATTTCACGCAAATTCATTTAGTATTTGAAACATTCTATATATGTAATAACACATACAAAATTGGCACTAATTAATAGGATTTCTTCAATTGGATTTCGAATATTCGATTCAGACGGGTATCGAAATAACGCAAAGTATTCCGTTAATTTCGAAAACTGGCGAGCCTGTGTTTGTCATTCAGATCGAGCTTTTTATCCATTTGTCTCTTGTAAAATTGAAAATGACTTTTCAGACATGTAAGTTCATAATCATCACAATGAAAAGTACCATAGTATTTAATTGTTAAAAAATTATACAAAAATTTATCTCAAATAATTAATTTTATTAGAATTAAGGAAATAATGCCGAAAGTAACTAAGTCGCATTATGTTTATTTTATCGATTTAACGGAGCAACATTATTGTATTGAGTAATTTTATATTCGGAAAACAGTGGAGATTATTACGGAAAATAGTATCAACAAATAAAATATAATTTACGTAAAATATAATTTAATATCATAAATTGAAATATATTAATTATATCAGAAATATATTTCATATTAAGACTTTCGTGATGAAAAAAAACGAAGAAAAGTTATCCGCATTAAAATATCAGGAAGGTGATTCTGAAAAAGTGGATAAAACGAAGTACTTCCGCTCTTGAAGAGGTGAGATTAATTCTAACAGAGATGCGAGAAATTATATTGCGCGTTCGTGTACTTGTTATAATAATTTTTAGGATGATGAGCTAACGATGAGCTTGCTTGTTTTACAATATCTGTACAAAAGTGGCGCGTACTTAAACATACGCAGCATTTCGAAGCTAAAAGTGATCACGTTAATGGATCAAAAGTTCAAGACAAATGTAAATACTGTATACTTCATTAACAGCCAAATCTAAAAATATATTTATTACTCAAAAATTATTATTATATATTATTTTAAATGTACGCCGCTTTCAAACGACGGAGAGTGAAGATCCTCTCGCTTGGTCAATGATTCACTGCCCACGGGACAATGTTTTTATGATAGCAGCCACACTTCTACTAAAATTGCATTTCTGCGACGTAATATGTCTGCATTTAAAATCTTATGTAATCCATCTTATGTAAGAACGTGCGAATTATGTCACGATATGCGTTTATGTAATATGCTTATCGTTGGAGAAAAAAATGTTTCAAGCAAGCAGATCTACTCATTGTTCTATATTATTTAGCCTTGCAGTGTTACTTATCGCAGCAATACAAAGAAGCTTTATCGCACTTGAAAGAAGTCAATTGTGTTTATGATTCGTTCGGACTGGTTCGTTATTAAATACTTAAATCGACCACAATTAAAGTTAATTAAATTTCTCAATTGCGAACTGCAAATGAAAATTAAATACTTAGATAAATATAAATAAACTTTAAATAAATTAATTGATTATCTAATATTATTAAATGTAATTAATTATCTAATTATATAAAATTAATTCTATAATGATTAATAATTGATTATTAATTAATCAATTAATATAATTATATCTCTAACTAGTTCAATCATATAAATATCGGATAAACTTAATACGTCTATATCATATTCAAATATATTTCTTTTCAGACTGAGAGATATTTCTTTAGAAAAACGTCAAAGAAAAAAAAATGTCAGAGAAATGTCAGAGAAATGTTATGTCTTTCTCTAGAGTCAGACTGTAATCTAAGTGAAATATTTACAGATTTGCGCTCTATCTAACTAGACTTAATTGTATAATATTACACGACAGAAATATTCGATTAAATAAATAATCAAAGAATCAATATTTTCTTGCAGTGCACTCTGTTATACTTTGTCTGCTGATGTAGCGATATTTACTTATTAGCTGCAATGAGTCAAGCAGTGCAATGCGTCATTCAGTTTTAAAAAAAAGGTAATAATACTGCATCATCGATAATTATTTGCGGAAACGTTTAAATTATATATTTAGTTCTCCTAACCTTCATGCCAAAGTAATTCGAATTATAGAAAAGAAAAATGTGAGATAATATTATTATTCTTATCTAAGACCTGGTTAAAGCTCTATTTGTCTCATTTTAAAGTTAAAAAGAAACAGAGACAGAAAGAATTTTCAGCCTCGCTTAAAATCAAAGTAACGTTGGTGCAAGCAAACATAAATGCTATTAAAAATTATGCAGTTGCTATTTGTTTGCAGATGACGTTTCGCAGATCAAAATAAAGGTGTTTCGAGGTCCAACGTAGGAAGAGAATGACGAATATTTCGCTACTTGAGGATATTGGATTCAACAATCCAGAGATAATATCGATTGAAAATTTTTCTGATTTTACTTCCTCTTTATCATTTATATGTAACAATGAAATAAATATTTCTTCTTCAATGGGCGTAAAATAATAATAATATATATCGAAAGATTAAAACATAAGACTAATTGTTTTTATGATTAAAATAAACTTCATTTATTAACTATATTATATTAATGATAGATAATTGTGAAATAACTGTTTGTAATTAAAATTAATATATTTCTGATAAACTGGATAATTTTTTCGTCTTCTGTCAAAGTGGATAGGAATATTGAAGGGGAACATCTTAGAAATGCAGAAAGATAATGAAAAATACACAAGATATTTTATAATATTAAACTGTCTTTTATATTATACTCAGACGTCATAATACAATTATTCAGGCGTATACATTATAAATACAACGCCAACTCTGTAAGACATGAATACATATTACTTTTTATATAAGGGATTGTTTGGATTCAATTGCTTTGCATGATTGTCCAAATCCGCTTTATCACCCGTCCCTGAGTACCCAGTCTTGTGACCAGGTCCGCTTGGCGTATGAGTCGGATTACACTGATTAGTACGATTGGCTGTATCTTTCGGATCCATCTAGAACGTGAATATAATTTTTGTAATAAAATATATAACAATGTGAATATATAAATTCGATTGCGTGTCTTAAATTCGCAGTTCGTTTAAAAGGATCTTAAAGCCTGTATTATCGACTAAATCGTAATTTTTGTATAATTACTTTTTTCCTCTTTTACAGATTCAAAAATCTTTTTCTAGCAAAGTATACATATGACAAAAAATTTCGAAATTGAAATCTTAAGAAAAATTTTTTGTTGTTCTCGACATAAACTCCATCATAGACAAGTATTAACGCATATGCTTATTAATTCTGAAAAAAGATTTTTAAATTTGTAAAAGAGAAAAAAAATTATTACAATTTAGTCGGTAATACAGACGTTTCTAAAAATTAAAAAATAATAAAGAAAGGAGAAAAAGAAAGGAAAATAACATTGAATTGATTAAAAGATAAAAATTTGCAAGAAAATGATTAATACGTTTCACATTTTATTTTAAATAAAAATTTAAGATATTTTCTTACATCTTTTCAGAAATGAACTGTGTATATTCAGCTATCGTGTTATTTTTTTACATATAGATTTTTCAATCGCAAATTAGACACTACACTGTTAATATACTAAAAGTTGTTAAAAGATGACTAAGTTATATATCATGATATTTTAAAAATAAAAAATATTTTTATCAAATCAAATTAAATATTTTTAATGTGTATAAAAGGAATAACGAAAATTAATTTTTTTAATTATTAGAAAAAGAAGCATAAAAGCTGACTCTAAATTATAATATATTGCGGCTTTTACGTTCTCTAATAATAATATTTTCTTTCTGTTATAATATAATTTATTTATTTAAAAAGTCATTATAAATTTCAATTAAAAACGCCGCGAGCATTAATACGTTCTCACCTTACGCATTTCGTTTTTTTTTTAATTTCATAAGGATACAATACAATGATAATGTGTGCTATTAGGTGACTTAACAATTGTATGAAAATTATGAAAATTAGCGTCAAGTTTTATATATATATATATAAAATTGAGAATTTATTTTCTGGATATCGATCATGTAATTTTTTCTCTACAGCGAAAGCTTCAAAAGAGAAAATTTTTGTAATGTATGTATGTATATGTATACATACATAAAAATTTTCATTTCTGCTTTAAAGAAAAAGTTACATGATTGATACTTTGAAAGCTTGCATTTATTCCTCAATTTATATGGTTTGTTAACAACAAGAAACTTTAATCTTTATTAAAAATATCTAAGAATAGATTGGAAAAGATTCAACATAATTTTATTTCTTTGATGTAATTAGCCATAGAACATTTGGAAAAGCTTCTTGTGATCTAACATTCACATATGAAGGAATTCAAATGCAGATTTTGAAAACAATTTTTATAAAAATGTTAAAAAATTCCATGGTTATTGCCAAATAAATTGCGACCAACAGTGAAATTATATAATTTGACAGACAATTTTTTAAAAATAATTATATCTAATCATTATAAAAATTCAATTTTTATATTTTCAATCTATTAGTTCTCTATGTTTAATTATATTATTGTAAACTGAGGATGACCTACATAAAGAAGATCAAAGCGTTTGTATTTAACTTATTCATTTTAATATTATAGAATAATTTCACAATAACATAGTGTCGACTTTTATGCTCCTTTCATAATAATTAATTTATTCAAAAAGAGAGCCGTTATAAATTTCAATTTAATAATTTTTTTAAAAATTATATTATATTGTGAACACATATTGCGTTATATTTCCAGTATTAATATACGTAGTATAATAGCAGTCATATGTCTTTTCTTTACGTTACAGACACTTGAATAAATTTTTATGAAGTTTTTTTTTTTAATAAACTTTTAATAAACTATTACTTTACGCACTGTCGTAATTTTATATAGAACTGCTGCTGCTATTTCTTTCTTAACTTAAACTGATTCTAATCACAAAATCATTAATTTTTTGTAAACTATACTAGGAGTAAAATTAATTAATAAATTGAAATTAATGAGACAAAATACTCACTTTTGCTTTTAGCTGAAAGTCTTACTAAATGAAAAGACTTGTAAATACTGAAGCCTTCAATACAATCTACGTAAATGATGATCTAGGATCCAAGAAACTTGCAGTATGATTACGGCGGTTTTGATGAGTAAAATGAAGTGAAGTTCGTACTGATCGCAATATTTATACCATCGCAAGCATCATGTAGGGAATCCCCTAAAGATAATTCTGAAGATTCTCAAAAGAGGGGAAATCCTCCGGATAGTTCCATTTTCAAACGGCAGAGTTGATCCTATTTTCAAAGCAAAGAGTTGGTTATGCATCCTGCATTATAAACGTCATTCTAGAGGTACGATCAATGTAATGCTAGAAATGCTTTGAAATTTTTTGATTGGTTAGTTCATAAAATTCTTCTGATTGGTCAGTCAAATGCTTCTAAGCATTTGTAGCGAAACCGCGCTATAAAAATTTAAGCCGGTAGTATTCATAGTTGGTTCTTATATTTAAGACCGTCTTAAATAAAATCTTAAAATGTGAATCAATCAAAGAGCCATATTATCTTAAGACATTACTTAAGACAGTCTTAAAATAAGAACAGACTGTGAACACTGCCCTTAGTATTCATTAGCCAATCAATATTGCGGACAAACTTGTTACACATATAACAGACTTTAGACTTGTTTGTCAGTTATGCGCTGTGTACATGGTTTGATAATGCAATGCAGTCAACTCCTTCCTCTGCTTCGTTTGAAGACATGATCAACTCTATTGCTGAAAACAGAACCTGTCAGGAAAATTTATTTTTTTTTCTTGATTAGAATTTACCTCTATGAAGTTCTTCATTAGATAAATGCAGATTATCAGTGTATATACCAATATATATATACCAATTAATAATAATAGCTACAAAAAAATTTCTCTTCAGATATTCTCTATAATCTATCTAATTCTATCTAATTGAACTTGCATTTATGTAATAAATTTGTCATCATATTGTGCGTCATATTCTCTTATCTAGTTAAATCTTATTAATTGTTAATCTTTGAACAAGTTGTTGTGATAATATTTAACTTTTTTTTAGTTAGATGCTATTCTTATTAAATATGATGCGAATTACATATTGTGCGTATATATCTCTATATATTACTTAGATATATATATATATATATATATATATATATATAT
>NW_012130076.1:4430632-4447736 GCF_000143395.1 Atta cephalotes
ATATATATATATATATATATATATATATATATATCTTGTGTTAATATTTTATATTAACACAGGAATATTTTATATTAAATCATAATGTCGTAAATCAAATTGACCTTCACACCATCAATAAATCAAATAAGTATATATCGCACGTAGCCGCAAGCGTGTCGTGTGCAAAATAACTACATAAAGTAGCCGCAGCGTAAAAAGGGTTGCATTCTTATAGGATTTAAAATTATGTAATTTATTATGAAATACTATATGTCATACTGTAATTAAATTCATAAATTATTTCTTTATAAATTAAGCAATAAAAACAGTCAAAATAATATCAAAATTTATAATAAATACTAAACTTTTTCTCAGATCTCTCATTAGAATAAATATTTATTCATTGTGCTTTTTTATAATTTCTTATCTGCGTGATTTGTCTATAACGAGCAAACTTGTAAAGATACTATAAAAATGCATTTAACAGTCACAAATATTTTCAAATAGTTACATAACGATTATCGATTTGATTCAGTATAAATCGCCTCAGCTTCAGTACATCGTCACGAGTGAAATAATTTTCATGTGTAGAAATGACTTTTTCGTATAGAAGAATAATCTTTGCATGAAAAAGTCTGTCGCATAATAAGATAAAAACAATCGTTTCTCTATCAGGACACGATCATCGATCATTCATCGGCGTTTTTTTAAATTTGAAATTGAATTCGATTTGTCATAAAATTTTGAGCGTCGCAGATGTGCATTGCAGGTTTATACAAACGCGCTTAAACGCACGCGCTTAAATAACGGTTTGTACACATCTGTCCCCCATTCCGGCCGGTACGTAATAGGGGTCGTAAGGACCCCTTCGTGCTCTTACGAGACGCGCAGTTGGACTCATCGTATACGTATGGCATGCATATCCATCGACAATGAAAAGGCACGGCCGGTCGCGGCCGAACAATCTCTGGAAACTGCGTTATGTCCCGATAAAACGAAGAGATTGTTATTACCTCGATGCAAGGAAACGTATCGTTATGCTATTGCTGCGCCCATTAGCGGCTTCGATACTCGCTATTTATCGATAGCCCCGATCTCTGCTAATTAACAGCGGGAATGAGTCGTTTTCCCTTGGCATTTTCCTCAGATTGTTCATCGTTGCTACATGCATGCTACATAATAGAAATATCTAATCGATTTTTCTTTCTCGTCAAATTATACAGGATGTTCAAAAAAGGTAATAATGAACTTTAGGAACATGTCATATATTCATCAAAACCAACCAAAAGGTCTTAATAAATTGTTGTAGAACAGAGTTGCATATTCACTTATTTTTTAAATTTTTACGTATATTTTTTGTAACAAATATCTAGTCGATATAGTCGTAAACATGCAATCGTTTCAGAAGTTAAAGAAAGTTAGATAAAAATTAAAGAAAGAGAAATAATGCAAATATATATCCTTCTCTCTCGCAAGATTTTGACAAAAAGACCTTATGATGTGTGATTCTTATTATATATAAGTAACTTATATGAATTTAAAATTAAATTTGCCTAATAATCTATATTTGTAAAAGTTGTTTAAAGTAATCTCATTTTAAGAAAACTTAGGACATTCTGATGAAAAATAATTTTTTTCAAAATTAACTTTTTTTTAAACTTAAGTTAATTTAATCTTAACTTTTATTAATTCTTTATTCCTTCAACTTTCAACTTAATTTTATTAATTTTATAAGCCATTAACTTTAACTTAATTTAGTTTAAAAAAACATTAACTTACTCAACTCTGTGAATCCATTTATTTCGAAATATATAAACGTGCAATCGCTCGTATACTCGTTCTTCATAGACTTCTAAAGTTGAAAATAATGAATATCGTCGGCATTTGATGTTTATATAAACATATGCATCAGTTGATACATTGGACGAACTGACTTAACTGACACTTTTGGACTGACTGACTTAATTGATGCTCAGAAAATTGAATACTGTTGTCAACAAACAAAAAATAAATCTGCAATAAAATCTTTGAATGTGTTCAATTTTCAATAAAAAAACATGCCGAATAGTGTGTTGAAATAAACGGAGGGCGCATTGAATATCTGTTATAGATTAAATTTACTTTTTACGCTTTACAAACTCGGAAATTAATGATTTTTAAATTTACTGCTTATTAAAACTTTCGATTTGTTTTCACAAGTAATATATATTTCTAAAGTTTGGTATCAATCAAACTTTTTTGAACACTCTTAGAACGTCAAACCAAGTCAAAGATTTTTGAAATAGCGAAAATTCATTTTGACAACATCTCAAAATGACCTGAACTTTCTGACATCTCTTGGATAGAGACGACGATGACTCTCTCAAGATATTTTCATAAACTAATTTCCATTTCTATCAATATATTGAGTTGATTAGAAAATTGAAGAGCCGTTTTTTTTTAACTCAAAATTATACATAGAATATATTTGTTGTTGTTATATATCCAGTAAAATTTTAGCTTCAAAAATTGATTTTTTAAATTATGGTACGATAATTTTTAATGAAGTTACGAGCAATCAAAGTCAAAATGCTCCTTTTATTTAATTCGCGATAACTCAGTAACAAAAAATTTTAGAAATATTTTTTAAAAATGATTTTGTAGAGAAACTTTTTCTTGGAGAAACTTTCACTTGGAAAGCCAAAAATTTTTGCAAATTTTTTTGAGACAAATAGACTCAAAGTTAGAAGAAAATTTTCCATCTTTTTCAGCTCGTAGTTTTCTATTCTAAAAATTATTAAACTCACAAAAAACTCAAAAAACATAATAATCTTTCGAAAGTAGAGATTTCAAGCTTCAAAATCATTTTTTTAAATTTACATTTCGTTTATTCTTGACAAAGATATTGTAAATACAATTTTGTACTAAAAGGAAATGGCAGAAATGAACTTTATAACCCAGTAAATTAATTTGAATCTCGATTTAACTTGCTCTTCATTCTTAGATTTAGAAAAAAATAATAAGTTAGTTTAAAATTAAACTGCATTAATAGAAACGAGTATAAGTTGGACTTGTCGCCAATCATACTTACGACCTTACTCGAATTATCATACGCGTGAATTCATAAAATGTCCACGTCCTTTAAAGTTTAAATTCGGGCACGCAACGCGAAACACGTGTGAGTGACTCAGTCATTCTCACACACACGCATGACGCGTCACCATAAGCATTTTACACGTGCAGATGTTTCGAGCGGGCGCGTGCCTCCGCGCTGTATCGCCTCGATGAATGGTTCCATGGTTCTTTCGAGGGGTAGACCCCCCGTTTGGTCGCGTTCACAGGGGATCGATAATCGTACACCTGGCCCTTAAAAGTACATTGGTGTGATTTCATAGATCAGACATCTTCCAGCTCCAAACGAGCCTGAAAGACAGTTTGAGACATCTCATCCTGCGTTCTCCACGCCAATGGATAGTCTCTCCGAAGAAATGAACTTATCACCTTTCGAAAATAAAAGAAAAGTATCTTGTTATACCTCTTATTGCGTGCAGACTTTACTGATTGCCAAAAGCTATTGTTATAGCTTTTTTGCTTATTTGTGGATGTCAATCGATATCATGAAAAGATTAGGCGCATGAAAACAAATTCTAAATGAGGTTCATCTCATCTTTAGACTTATTTAATATTTAAAAGCATTTTCTATAATATTTCTCATTCGAATTGTTTAAAAATTATACATTTTCCTAAACTTTTCTCATTCATTAAATATTTTTAAATTCTGTTTATAAAATAAAGTGAATGAGCGGTTCATAAGAAATGGTAATCTTAGAATTGTTTTTATTTTATACTATACTATAATTTATTCCTTAATTCCAGCATATAGTTCAATAGTTTAATAAAATCTATTTGAAACGTTCCTATCTCTCATATGCTACATATTTTATTTCTTGTCTTAATAAATTTAATTAGTTTCATTTATTTTAGAGCAAACTGACCTCAACATTCTCTTTCCTTGTTTTTAATCATCGCGTTTCTCATAATGTTTAGTGACACGTATAAACTGGAGTACGGTCACAATAAAAAAGTCTCGTTTTTTTAACGTTGTGAGATGTCCAATAATTTTAAAAATTTGTCTTCGTTGCGGAAATCTGCGATAAGAAAACTGCATTATGAAGATGTACACAGATATGCCATTTACGCAGATCTATCCACTTTGCATATCCGTAACCTGGATCACCTTGTGTCTATCGCAATTAAAGGCCTTCCGGCGTGCGTCAAAGAGAACGCGTCTCGTTATGGTTTGACGGTTACGCACCGACACGCGCTTCGTCCCACGAATGTGTGTGTGTGTGTGTGTATGTGTGTGTGTGTGTGTGTGTGTGTGTGTGTGTGTGTGTGTGTGTGTGTGTGTGTGTGTGTGTGTGTGTGTGTGTGTGTGTGTGTGTGTGTGTGTGTGTGTGTGTAAGAGGGGCATGCACAGGGAGACGGGCACCCCGTGCAAGCTGCCCCCGTGGAAACGACGAAGGCAGAAAGGGAATGAGGAGCCCGCTGCGCTTTCACACGACTTGGCTTTGGGGCGGGGAAAGGGTGGGACGCGAAGAGATCGAGTCGCGCGAACGATGAGGAAGTCGGAAGTCGGCCTCCGAGTCAGTCGATTGTGGGGCATTAGCGCGCTTAGTTCAATCATCGTATCGTATTCGCGCAACCGTGTGCACGTGGGTATGTGTTTATCATTTATCGCGAGAGATCGAGATGATTCAGAACCTGGATCCACAGTGATTAGGAAAGCGATTCTTATTCAGTCGAAGAATTGAATTCCGAACAAAGAGCTTTTTATTGTCTGATAGAACGAATCGGAGAGAAAAAAATTATTATTTCGTATGAAATCTCCAAGTGGTTCGAAGTTTCATTCGAAGAAGAGTTTTACCGAAGAAGAAGAGCATACGTGTCGCGTGCGGGACTTATCATTAAACAGTAGTCTGTGGGGGTTGCGACGGACACCATACGGTGGTTCTCCAAGCAGCCACGCGACCACCGACCGTGGGAGGGTCGTTGCGCTCCGCTGGGTCGTGAAAGCACCCCGTTGGAGTAAAACACAGAGTACCCTGAGCGCATCCTGGCCACTTCGAGGTCCCGCGAACGTTTATCGGACCTTGCTCGTTCACAACTGCTTCTGTGAATAGTAAAAGACCAAGGGTTTGAAATAGTGAAAATAAAAAGTTCTATCTTTGTCTCTTTTTGACTGACTTTTCGGCGAGCATTTTGCAAGCATTAAGTGAAAAAAATTGAAAGAAACATGAGTGAATTCAAGAGATATCAAAGTAAAGTGTTCTGGGACCTAATGGCCTCACACGATCTGGAGGATGATCGTTCTGGAGGAAGAAACGATCCTCCGCATTATTCTTTCAATAAACATGTCCGTGAGAAAGAAGAAGAAGAAGAAGAAGAAGAAGAAGAAGAAGAAGAAAATTCGACCAAGTCAGAAAATGATACAGTCGACGATATGAATATCACCGCGATACATGTCTGTAACGACGAGAACACAAAACAAAACGCGTGTCAGATTTCGTTGATACGTGATGAAAGTATACGTCGTAGGTACGTAGAATAAGCAATTCGTCGCTAAGCGATTGCTGGAGAATAATATAATTCAATATTTCTTTATTTTTTTGAAAATATTTGTTTAAAGCTGCAGTATTTTTTTATTAACTAACATAGTGAAGAAGACACGAATGCGTTTGGATATCAGAACAATGTATTCTACGATCAAATGGCTTCACACAATTTTTATATTTATTTAAAAAAAAATACAAAATCATTTTTAGATATCTTCGATTAGTTTTCAATATCAAGTAAATAATTTAAGATGATTGCTCTTAAAATAATTGCCTTTGCTCTAATAAAGTCATGTTTCAATAATCTACAAGTCTATATTAAAAAAATTCAGAGAGAGATCAATTCAAGTTATGAATTGAAGTTATGCAATAACTTTGAATTCAAGTTATGCAATTATGTTAATGACATTGTGTTAATTAATTTATTAATAATACGTTATATATTTAAAATAATATTTAAACATTTAGAACATCAATGGAGGAAACAAATAAAGGGGAGGAAGAGTGTGAGAGAAGAAACAGATCCTACAGTCCTTTGAGTCAAGATTTCAAGAGCCAGGATTCCGGATTCTCAGATTCCGAGAGATCGGACTGTTCGGAGGCTTATGAGAATGCAACTCCGAGGCGAAAATTGAGGAGAAAACGGATGAGACGTAGGCTCCAGCCAGCTTCTTCATGGCTGGAAGAAGGATCTCCCCCGATACCGACGCACACGTCCACGCCAAAAGATTCCAGGATATTCGCGAGAACTCGGCTAGAAAAATCTAGAAGTTCATTGCGAGAACGAAGGTGAGCAAGTTTTTATCTTTACATTAATAAAGAAAAAAAGTTAAAGACTCATTACTAAAGAAAAAAAGGATAAGAAAAAAGCGAAGCAAATTGCAGACATATCTGTTTTACTTCATTTCAAGCATTGTTTTTTTTTTTTAATTTAGCGCATTGTTGATTCAGAAAATATGATTGGGTCTGATTCAACACGCGCATAGTTCTTTGGAAAGCACTATTGATATACGATATTAATAATTTTCAAGATTGTGTCAATGTGGGCCGGAAGATCGCCCGGGAAATCGTCGCGATAAGATTGGAAAAATATATGAGTCAATCGGTTGAAGGAATGCGACACGTAAGGCAATTTTGTCGCTGTCTCCGGCATACATAATCGAATAATACAAAATAATATAGAATAAGCGTCGAGAACACACGTGGATCGTATCGCACAGCTTATATTGTGTCGTAAGCAATGACGCACGCTCGAGAATCGAGCTCCTTTCTTCGGGTGTTATAATACAGCGAGAGATGCGCCGGCCTCGAGTGAATGATTATCAGTCCTCAGCCCGTGAAGGTGCCTCGGCTTATCGCCGAGTCATTGTATGCGTATCACGCCCTCGTATGCACAGCTAACCGACTTATTACAGCACGTAATGAGGTCTCATCTCAACAATGACTACAATGACTCGAAGGGATTCGAATCGGTTAAATGAAATATGTGCGCAATTACGCATCTCGCGGTTGGACAGAGCGGTCATTAGATTGCGCATTATTTTCCGCTGATTAAAAAGCACTGATAATTGTATTACTATGCTGTAAAACGCGATCATATAAATCGTACCGGAAACACCTATCATTGCACATATAAACTTGCATCTTGAGTAACGCGATATTATAACAAAACGAAATAATAGGAAAAGGAAAGTCCATTCTTTTGTATCCTAGTCTATCTGTGTATTCTGAGTTTTTCCTTTCTTTTGTTCCTCTTTAAAACGAATTCTATTTATAGTTTTATATGCTACATTTTTTCATGAATTACCTATAGATGGTTCAAAACATATCCCTGGCCTATTTTCACTATTACAAATTAAATTTAATCTTACAGTTCAATTTACTTTTTATTTTTTCTTATTCTTAAAACTAGAAAAAAATAAAAAGTAAGTTAAACTGAGAGATCAAATTTAATCTATATTGATAGAAATATGGATATTTATTTCTTGTATTCTATTGGGTGTTAAATTCGTCATGAGATCAGGATGCCAATCATGCTGGATTCCCTTGTACGGTTATTCTTTTCTGTTCGTCACCGTGTACATTCGTACGTGAGTCAATGCGACGTGTCGCACGAGGAGAATACGTAAATGAATAAGCGCGAGGCTATGGCTGTCGGCTAGCCTGAGGTTTGAGTCAACTGTTTAGGCCGTGCTTTCGGTACGCGACAGCGAATCTACAAGGAATTTCAGCTCTAACGTGCACCGGCGCGCAGGTGGACGCATTACAATACAACGCAACATATCGAAGGAACGAGAGATTAGTCATCACGTACGCGGGGAAAAAAAGTATATTCTCCGCAGCGGTTCGATTAGTCAGCTTTTAAGTTGCCACTAATTGCCCTCGGCGCTTCCGTCTGTCCGGAAAAAAGCGGTCGGCGACGATTACGAATACATTGCATTGCAATGCGTCTCACAGTAATAGAATGACAATAATCGTGCCGAGATCTGCGTCGACTCGCTATGACTCGTTTAAGGTGGTGTAATTTAAGGGTAACGATAAGTCAAATAAACTGAAATCCCAAAGATATTTGAAAGATATTTGAAGGATATCTGGAAAAGTAGGATGTTTTTTTATTGTCTGAGTGATATTTAAAGTTAATTATTTTTTTATATCCATAATTTCTTATAATTTATTATTCTTACCAAACTTTCTTTTCCAGGGTTGACGAGGATCAGGATAACGCATCGAAAGTACCTTCCTCCGTATCATTGGAAGAAAATCTATGTGATTTTCTGTACGCATCTGAACCGCCGGAAGATAGCATTCAGCCGTCAATAACGAAATCGTGGGCTTCCACTAACGCCGCGGAAGCAATCGCTGCCGGCAGGGACGTATTGAAGTCTAGAAATTATCGTCAATCATCATCCATGAGAGCATGGCTCACAGATCTCACTACGATGACCGAGAACGAGTGCGGCAATACGCTGCAAAGCAAGAATTTACCGCGCAGAGAAGTCCGGATGATGTCCGACGAGGTTCACGCGCGGGATTTGAAGATGTTGTCTTCTGCAGCCACCGCGGCCGCAAGCAAACTTCTAGTCAACGCAGAACAATTCGAGCAACATTATCAGAGTATTGTAGAGTAAGTCGATTTTCTTTAATCCTCCTATATAATGATATCGGGACGAGCAGACATCTTTATTATCCCGAATTTATTGCATTCGATCACAATTAGAGATAATTATCTTTAATTAGTATTATGTACGGAATCCATGATTAACTGTAAAGCAAGAAAGCTACACATGAAATTATTGATATTTAAAAGTGATGATTAATAATTATAATTTAATAATTATTGTATATTAATTATTGTTGCGCAGGAAAATAACTCGGCTGGAAGGTGGCAGATTCGAAATGGAGCTTCTTCGCAATATAGAAGAAGCCGCATTTTCGATCCTTTCTCAATTAGGTGCACCCCCTCCCCGCAGGGTACAGCAGGGTAGTTTGAGAAGCATCCTCGCGCAATTGCAAAATATGAAAATATACGTCGACAGCACAGTCGACACGCGCTTAGATTTTTACATCGAGGTTAGTTATATCATCTCTATATTTATTGTAGTATCATCTTTATATTTATTGAAAGTAGTCATAAAAAAATAATGATACAAAAATCTCTTCAGAAAATAGTCCGAGGTCTCGAGGAAGCTCCACGGGAGGATAGTACCGTGGCTAGAGGCGCTCTGGCAGCCCTGACAGCTTTAGGATTATCAGATCCTCGTGCGGGAAGCAGCATAGCTCGATGTTCCGGCATAAAGGCTCTCTTAACGTGTCTCGTCACCGCTAGTCGACTGTCAAATGATCTCGTTGCGATTACGTTACGTGCTTTGGCCAGCGTGTGTAGTTCCGCGACAGCGATTGAATATTTCGCCCGAGAAGGTGGTCCTGAGTTATTGACTGATTTCCTGGGTGCGGAATCCTCTTCCGAAAAGGAAAAAACCGAAGCCACCGCCTTGGTAGTACAAATCACGGCATCGTGGACCAATGCACGAGGTCTGCCGTATCTTGAACCCTTTGCAGACTCGCTGATTCCGGCATTGAATCAACTGGTAGAGAATACAAATTGCGCACAAACCTTGTTGTTGGCCGCCGCGGCGCTCAATCAATTGTCCAAGTCGAGAATATGCGTTACGATTATATTGGAGGAAGACAGCGTGAAGAAGCTCCTAAGAAGCGTGAAGAAATCCGCCGGCGGTAATGTATGGCTAATGGAACAAGTTGCCGCATTAATCGGTGAACTGGCGCGAGTTCCCGAAGGCCGATCACATTTAGCGAAGGCACGAGCCTCTGTAGCATTAGTTTCTTTTCTCCGAATGAGACCACCGGGTTTGGAGGACGCATATCAACGGCTGGAGATTACCGCAGCAGCTGCGTTGACCCGACTCTGCGTAGAGCCAGAGATCGCGAGACAAGTGGTCGCTGTCGGCGGCGGGGATTGTTTGCCTAGATCATGCAGAGTAAATGAAGTTCAAATGGATCAAAAGGACGAGGAGACGCAGGCGGAAACGGGCTTGTTTAGATATACTAGATCATTGAGACGAGCGTGCAAAAAAGCTGCGAAACAAATCGGGATCGCAAAGGCAAAGGATCACAGTCCACTAGACTGAGGGAGTTCTGGAAAGGAAGAATTTGTTGTAACAATTCATATAATGTTGAATAAGTGAGAGATTACGCACAATGAAAAAAATTGTAAATACATTTTATAATCGCAAATTATAATTACAATAATTATATTGTAAAAAAGTAATGTGAAGAAAACAAGTATCTTTGTTAAATATATATGTAACTCTCGATGCGTATCGTATTACAAGAGGTGCGTACTGTAAAAATGTAAATGTTTTCTTTTGTCACGTATTAAAGAAATGTGCCATAATATACATTTATAAAGAAAATGTAAATCAATAATTAATCATTATTTTATTAATTAAATATGTCCTATTTTGATGGTCCTCCGTCCACAAGATTGTTTTGATGAAGAATGTGTACAGTAGTCTCCTGGCAAGGTCTTAACTCTAGATCGCACGAGCCAAGAACGAATTTACCTTCCGGCGTTTTAAAATAGTCCAATCCACGCCCGATTTTTATCACCCATCCGTTGCTCAGTCTGAAATAAAAAGAAAGATAATTGATAAATTCAGAATAAAAGAATTTTCAGAATGTAATAATTGTATTGTATGTGGCCTTACGTGATTTGTCTGTCGTGTAACGTCTCGGAGAAAGAAAAGTCAAAAGAAATATTACGAGACGCCAAACTTTCTTTCAGCTCGGCCAATCTGGAGATTTGGCCAGCTTCTTTCGTATTATAAGTCGTAAGCAGGGATATCTTGGACAGTGCACAGCACTTTTGAACTGCCAGCTCACATAATCTGACCAGATTCTGACACTATGAAAGAAGATAGAATATAGGAATCAGCACAATATCAAATTACGTATTTTTATATATTTACGTATTAGTTTCGGAACACAATAGCTAGTAGTAAGCCTTAAGTCTATTCTACAATGTGCTTTTTGTTTTCTGTTTTTTGCTTTTTGCTTTTTTACGTCTTGTTTTTTGCTTCTTTTATCTGATTTTTTATTTTATATTGCCTCAGATAGAAAATAACAAAAAAAAGAAATACATAGCAAGAAATACAATCGATAAAACAGTTGCAAAGAAGAAAAAAGCAAAAGAAACAGGAAAGAGCACATTATAGAATAGACTTTAAGCCGTAAGAAATCAATCAATCATAGTCGATTATACTCCTTATATTCGATGTTTTAGATAATATTTTATCTGGGGACTCTACAATTAGGTGTTAAATTACAGTTAAGTAATTCAATTTGACAATTACTTATGGTAAAATTACGATAAAATGATAATTTATTGGTAATTTTGACAAAATTTGTTGTTTTATACACAAATAGATTTTATTTATATTTTTCACATTAATGCATAATATAAAACAATATTTTTCTCAACGAAAATATAATAATTATGTGCTATAAATCATGCTTGATCAATAAGAAGTCAATAGCCAAAATTTGAATGAATAAGAATATATAATACATTATAGTTATAGATATTATCAGCACCGATCTGCTTCAGTGAAATACTCTCTCTGTTTTCGCCAACCTTCGATTGGCAGCAGTCGGAAGTAAAAATCGCTGATAGAATAATAATAGGGGACAATTCACTAAATCTAAACGTATAATCTAATCAATGCCGTTTTCAATATATGATTCCCTAGAGATTTGATACAGTGACCAAAAAATAAAAAACAATGCAGATTAAAAATTCTAGTATTTTTTTACATAATTCCTTGTATTATATTTTAAAATCTAGCTTCTTACCAAATTATTTAAAATTATTCTATATTTAGATATTCCAATAATGCAATTACGAAAAGATTATATTTTATTTTTGATGTATAATTGTGTCTTTGTTTTTACTCTAATAAAAATTGTCGCTAACAATTTAGTCACTAAAATAGCAAGCAAATAAATGAAAGTTTTATAAGTTTAATTATAAAGTAAAAATATAAAAATACAAATTTAAAAACTCAAAATATGTACAAAATAGTTTAAGATTATTGTACTTGTTACGTTTTTTCAGATTCCTAATAAAACAAACTTATTTGAATTGAATTCCTTTAGTTTAGATACCATATACCTAATCTTTTATCATATATTCAATACATAATTAAAAGAATAATATTATATAATATTACATATATAATTGTATGTACCAATATGTAATATCATAATGAAAATATGAATTAAATAAAATTTTGATGAATGTAATAATCAAAGGCTAAATGCTTTTACATCAAATTATTTTTTATAATTTTTATATTTTTTATAATTTTTTTAAATTACTATTTCGCCAGTCTCCAAAAATTACTGACTAATTTACTATAATTTATCAAGTAAATTACTAGTTATTTTCATCTCTATCTACAATAGAAATCATAACGGTCATAGGGTTAAGTTCTTAAATAGATCTTTAGAAAATTAACCAATCATAGGCGCTTATTCTTTTCATGTTGAACTGTGATTGGCTAATTTTCTATGACTTAAGACTACCCTATGACCGCTACGACTTCCATTGTAGAACCTCCCGTTATAATTTAAAGCTTACTACCTATTGTATTTCGGGACTTATGCAAATAGCACACCTGATGGAAGGCTCGTATATATGGATCTTCGATGTCAATTGAAGTGACGGTACCATCCAAGAATCTGCCGAAGACACTTGCGTAGCCATACCCAATCGATCCATCCTCGATTTTAATTAGTTCTGTGTATATACCAGCTAATTTCCTCGTACTGATCAACTTCTTCACCTTCTCGGCTCTGTCAAGATACTCTCTCGCTTTGGTCGTAAGGTATTCCACCTTGAATGCTTCCTTCGTTTCTGCATCGTTTTATTATCTTGAACTTCTTGATAAAAGCAGTAATAATAAAGCTGATATAACATTTTTTTTTTCTCTTAAAATGAAACTAGAAGCAAAAGGTATCTATATTGATCTATATAGTATACCTTTTACCGCATCAAGGAGTATCTGCACGCCTTCCTGGTATAACACCAATGCCATCGTATATTGCTCTTTCTTGTCCATTTCCACTGCTCGCTTCAAGATCGAAACCGCCGCGGATTCCATCGTACCTCGTGTTTCAGAGCGCGACGATGTACAACACTGAGCCGTGTATTCTAGAAGGATACTAACGATAAGTCACGATCGTACATGAATCGTTAGCTTTGTCTCTTCTAATCTGGCTTTATCTGAGCGCACGTGATAACTGAATAAACATAAGGTCTGTTCTTTTCAGTTAAAGTTCTTGCACGGTTCATCTTTCTTCTTTTTTTTCTATCTTAGAGAGAAAAAGAGAAAGCTAAACTATGCAAGTTCAACTAAAAAGAACTGGCCTATAGTCTGTGATTCGATTTACTGTAACAACGCTTAAGAATTCATTTCATCCTTTTTGTTTATCAAATATTAAATAAGGATATATAATACTTACGAATGTGTGAGGATGAATTAGATCGCGACGATAATATTCACGTAAGTATATTCTCGTATGTGCGAAGTCTGGAGGATTCGTATTACTCGTAAAAGTGGCAATTGCAACGGCAGGAGAATATCTTGTTATCTCAACGTAATTTGAGTGTGCGAAACGTTTCCCCGTCACGCAGCCTGCATTCGAATTTCAAATATCGATTATCGAGAGATCGCTCGCACTCATATGTTGCCCCTCCATCTTGAAACTCTTGTTCCTCGCAACTACAAAGTCTATTTTACAATGCGCTCTTTGTTTCTTGTTTCTTGCTTTTCTCCTCTTGCTTTTTCCTCCTTTGCAACCATTTTATCGACAATTGTATTTTCTTGCTACGTATTTTCTATTTTTTCCGAAATTCGTTAACTTTTATCTTCAATCATAAAGCTCATTCCCATAACCATAAAGCCTATTCTACAATGTGCTTTTTTTCTATTTTCTGCTTTTTGTTATTTTTCGTGTCTTTTCATCCGGTTTTTTGTTTTTATCCGAGATAAAAATTAACGAAGAAGCAGGAAACATATAGCAAGAAACACAATAATCAATAAAACGGTTGCAAAGGAGGAAAAAAGCAAGAAATAGGAAAAAAATACATTGTAGAACAGGTTTAAAACCCCGGACACAATGAAAAGAAATAGCGATAGAAATAATACAATCTATCAAAAACTGTATATTCCAGTGTATCTAATTTCTGATAGGTTAAAAACGTGTTATTTCTATCGCTATCGCTTCCTTTGCATTCTGGAGCTTAAGGGTGCATCACAATAGAACGGATAAAGAATTAGGAATAAGGAATAAAGATTTCAACTTATCAGATATCGGATACACTGGAATACATGGTTTCTGATAGATTATTGGGAATCGTTATTTTTGTTATTCCTAATTCCTTATTCCTTCTATTGTGGCTGCATCTTAATTAGCCGCGGCAGACTCAGGCTATGACCCACTTGATGTTACGAATGTTTTGAAGCATTTTTTTGATTGGTCAGTTAATAAAATTCTTTCTTCCGAATTGGTCAATCAAAAGTTTCAAAACATTTGTAACGTCAAGTAGCACTCTCAACTGTTGCAGAGCGCTGCTATTGGTGTATTTTTTTAAATCATCCAAATAGCGTGCATTGAGTCTACTGAATGCGACCATTCTATGTCTGATTATACATCTATTTTAATTCAAGAAATTATAATATAAATAATATAGTTACACCAGAGTTCTATATAATATACTGACATGCCTTCCCTGTACTAAATTAGAAAACTACGAATCTGAAGGAGAAAAAGAAGGCAAATGCACGAATGCTTGCTGTTCTCTTTCCTGCTTATGATAGAAAATCAACATTAGCTAATCAGCGAATCTCTGACAAAGAAAACCATATCTTTACAATTTTTGCAATGGAATATTATTGCCTCTCTAAATTCTTTGAAGTGGAATCTCATTTAAGTAGGTCTATTTTCTAAACTAATATATATATAAATTTTATACTTTTGGAACTTAAAATGAAATAGATTTATGTCTGATATTTAGTTGAAGTGAGAAAGAAGTTGTAGATACAGTCTAGGAATAAAAAAATAGACCAACTAAAAGAGAAAATTGAACCAATCTTAAAAAAGAGTGAAATTTCAAAAATATTCTTTAAAATGAGATTCATTTTAAAAGTTTAGAAAATAAGAAAATCGGAACGCTTCCATTTCTCAATGGTTCGATTCAATTATATTATATAGAGCTGAGGTTTATTGTTTACTCGAACTGATTTTCGTCTCTATTTATTGTGACTTGAAATTACAGAAAAAGATAGATGAATTCTTAATCAGGGTTGGGAATGTATCATATCCTGTGTATCATACATAGATATTCTATGTATGATACTGAAGTATAATATCACTTCACTTTCATACATTTATGTATGAATAAATTTATGTATGATTTCATACATTTACATTACATAATCTTATTTAGATGTTTTGGACTGGCAAAACAAATTTACATTTTATACAATATCAACAATTTGAAATATGACAATATAATTGTATTGAAAATTAATTAGAAAATTATGTAATATCATAATTAGATTCTAGATACTAGATGTATCTTCAAATTAAAAAAATTAAATTCACACGCGATAAGAACAAAAATTACAACGAATTATTAATATTATTGTATACCAAATTCATGTATATATCCAGTGAGAAATGACAATGAAATTTATATTGAATCAACGTCGATTCAACATCGATTTTATAATTTCAATGGCGACATCAATTTAATGTCGATTCCATTATTATTTTTCATTGGATACTGCACTTATATTTTCAGTATTATTTCCTTTCCGTTTTTTATTTGCAAACTACATTTTTAATAAAACTGGAAAGTTTTTTGGAGTTATTCCCAATCAGCAATATACAAAACTTTAAATAACCTAAAAACATTGTTTTTTAGTCAATAAGATTAATAAATTAGAGGTTAGGGTCATGTTAAAAGTATTATACAAGTTTGATACGTATCAAACTCCAGAATATGTATCAAACCAATCCTGTTAATGTTTTCTGTCTCTTTCTAAAGTGAGATGCAATGAGAACGCGCAGTTTATATTCTCGCGTCTATGGTTGCTATGATACAAGATTTACCCTGTGACGCGAATCTTTTCAATATGAAACGCAACTGGCGACGCACCGTGACGTTAACTTCTATCTAATTGCAGCAAGCCATTGTTGTGTGACGCTGGCACATCCTTGACAAAGAGAAATGTGAAGTTGTACAATCACTTGTGCGCGAGAAATTCTACTTCTTTGTTATAATTCTTCGTTATAATTCTTCGTTAGGAACAATTAGGTGAGATAATTTTTTGGCTTGATTCTTTGAAAGGTTCCTACAACACTCAACTTGACAGGACTCGCGTACGACACTTTCGAGTTTCGAGATTACTTCAAGTACGTCGAACGTCATCGCTGATGTGACGGCACGTGACGTGATCGTAGTGTTATTATTGGGCGGGAATTTTTAATTGGTATTCTCCTAACACATGATTTTATATATAGGGTAAAATCAAAATGTTTTATATATATAATTATACATATAAAACATGTGTGCAATCGTTATAAATTATATTTAAATTGTTATTTGATACTTTTGTAATTTGCGATCTTTTTTATTTATATATTCTTATGTTACTGAGGATGACATAATGAGGGTCGAAACATTTAGCATTGTATTGAAATTATTGTAATATTAAAATTCATTTATTAGTACTTTACATCCTGCATTAACTCGTAGCCTTTATCATTTAATTTGTTTTAAAATATATATGATGCATGTACATAATATACATTATGTATGTTATGTATATAAACTATATCATAGTATAATACAATATAACATTGTAAGTATTGCTATGTGTGTATGTGTGTATATATATATATATATATATATATATATATATATATCTCTATTACTATATATA